>NC_066514.1:21180479-21480479 GCF_024679095.1 Eriocheir sinensis | reverse complement strand
TGAGAGCCTGAGAACACCAAGGGGCAGATGTTCAAACACTCACAGCGGCCACTACGACCATTGTAGCGCTAAGATTATCGTAACCCTCTCGTAACTCGCCTAAGGTGTATGTTCGAAAGATCTTGGAGCTGTCTTTATGATTTTCGGACTGCCATATTTGCTCGTAGGGCTGAGGGTTTCGAGGAGCACCCTTACATTGATCATAGGGTTGTGTAGTGGACGTTTCTTCACTATATAAACCGTAGATAACCTGTATGATGTCTTGTAGGGTAGGTTAGGTTAGTTTAGGGTAGGTTAGGGTAGGTTAGGCTAGGTTTCATAACATAGGAAAATGAAAAATCCATTTTGCAAATTCAGTAGGGATTTCATGAAATGACTGATTTCACGGTTTCCCTGTAATATAGTTAACTGCAAATTAGCTATAAAGTAATTACAGGGCTGAAAATTCACTATCGGCCGATGTGATGAGAAATAAATACCAATGCAGTTATGATGCACTCATGCACTACCCCGAAAATTCTAATAAGGAATTCTACCAAAGAACATTGTGTGACAAAGCATCCCACCCAGTGTTCAGTGTTAATTATAGATATAAGTGGAGGTATGACCTTGAGTTGAATTGAATTGAAATATTTATTGTTGTAAAGTACAAAAAAGGGGGATGGCTGGTCTTTGCAGACAAACCCGACTAAAGGCTCGCTACGAAAAAATAAAAATCTCCATCGTACAAAAATACAAACACAAGTTGAGTTCAGTTGACCGTAAACCGCTGATGAGGTTTCAGGCCCCGGTCCGCCGCCGTAGCAGCGCTCCACAGGGCCGCCAACATTATAATGTACAGTAATACCTATTAGCACCAAAAGTTGTCCTCAATCCTCATGTTTGTAAAGTCATTTGTAAAGTTAACAGAAAGGAAGTAGAATGTAAATATTGACAACATTCCTGAGTACACACACAGTTACCTAGATCACCACCTTGCAGTAAACTTTGGGTACTCTTTAACCCGTGGGCTTCGGCTGTGGGAAAGCCGAGAAGTGGCCGAGAAACGACAAAATTACACTGCATTTTGAGACTAAGAAAAGAGCATGGAACGTACATCAGAGTACTCCTCTCATAACCATAAAGCCGTTAAAAATATTTACTCATACTCAAACTCCATTCTTTTTGGGTGGTGTTTGTTACAAAATAAACAGTCTCGTGACGCGTGGCATCTAGCCGAGTCGCTTGTTGTCTGCTATAGAGAATTTGACAAGTGATTATTGTATGGATAGCTAATTCAGTCTGCCATGACCTTACAGCACCACCTATGACAAAAAAAGCCCACCTCAAGATCACTCACCCACCACAATGACCCAGGGCATTCATGGTGGGTTGCGCTATGCCACCACCGCCTACAATTAGCTCAAATTAGGTGTTTTATGGCGAGCCCTTTTTAGGGTCCACCGTACCACAGCCACGACAAGTGAAAGCGCTAAAAAGTGTCTGCCGACGTTCTCTGGTTAATTAATGGCAGCTACAATGCCATGATTAATGAACCAGGCGACAAGGGAAGGCACGTCATGTATTTGTTTACATTTACACGGTGCAATATTACTGGCTAACACTCTCAAAGGCTGATGATACACTTCTTCTGATTGGCCAAACGGCAGTCAGCTGCGTTCCATTCCTGGACAGTGGGACGGAACAGACTGAGATTTTACGATCACATCATCGTGAGCTACGAGCATCCGGACGGTCTTTTGAAAATACATCTTAGTGGTGATCATAGCCCACGATAAAAAATGGCGGCTACGAGGGCTACTAAGATCTTAGTGGCGGATAGTTACGATTCTTTGAACATCCACCCCAGAGCCGTACACGTATTGTATACGTATTGAGGCATGGGTTTGGTTGTTTGCCGAGAATAATATTTCATTACACAATACTAACCAAAATTGCATCACTTGGTTTCTTGACTGCCAAATTTTTAAATTTTTCTGCCAAAATGCCAAATTATCATATTTCACTGCCAAACACACGTTTTACTGCCAAAAATGGCTAAAGGTGGCAGTGATAAATGGCGGTTGGCAACCCTGGCTGGCGGGACCAGTGTTAACATGGTGCAATCTACCGCTCCTCACCATGTTAACACATATTACGTCAGCCTCTATGCCTGCCTCCCTTCAAGCTCAGAACAATTTTTCTTTTTTTATGATTTTATGACATACGTAGTAGTATACATAATATATTATTTTAAAATTTATTTTGATAGGATTTTGTGTGTTTATTGTCATTTTATGGTTTTGACATTTCTAAAGCCAATGTCACACCAGACCGTTGAGATTTTGTGGTCCGTTAAATCCAAAATCTGTTAAGGGGGAAATTCGGCAATTTGGGTGAAAATTGTCGAAATTTTCAAACTTCGTGTATGGCGTCGTCACTCTTCACCCACCCAGGGTGACTGATTGCCAGGCACATAACGCCGCGTAAAGCGGATTTAAATGGCTGGACATTTAAATGCCTTTGCTGCGGACACACCCTCTTATCCACTAAGCTTTGTTTTCCTTGTATTTCTTTCGTTTTTTCTGCTTTTTTCGGAATTTTTCTGACTGATAGCGGTGTACAATACTTTGGGTCTGTCTGGTGAGAAGTGGGAGCGGGTGGCATACCGCATGGCCTTGGGCTCAGTGCGTGAAATAAGACGGGAGTGGGTGTACGTACTCTCTTCACGTCATTCTCTATCTTCCATGGTGATGACTTTTGTGCGTTTGTTTTGTCGTACCGACTATAGTAAGTGACAATGCCACGTACGAGTGCAAAAAGAAAGTCGAAAAGTGAAGCAGGCCGCCAGAATATATTGAAAAGGTGGAAGAAATGTGATGATACGCATCAGCCACCCTCCCAGGAGGGTGTCAAAGAGTTCACAGCATATACGCCACGGAAAGCAGTAAAGAAGTCAAAGAAGAAAAGCAAGACAACACCTGGCCCTGATTACCAGCCTGGTAATTTCTAAACAAACTGTCCTGGCAACAATGAGGTGGGGTGGGCTCCACTGAGACCCAGTGAATATGTTATTTTCATTTTAGATATATATAATATATCAAAAATATGTTATATAACCTAATATGATTATAACACGGGACCAGGAGCCTTGGTTTCTTTAGAGGTCTACCAGGCAAGGGAGAACTCACCTTCCGTAGGGGCTATACAGGTGACATAAACGTGATGTAGACATGGCCTGAACTACCTAAACAACCACTACCAACCTACCAGGAATGGCCGAAGAGCTATATAAGTAAATATTTGGATTTGGTGCATGTTGGAGTGATTGTTATGGGGTATTGAAGATGTTCACACAAAAAAGCGTTTTTCTCAAAACTTGTTTTTGGCACACAATGTTTAATAACTCTGTCAGTAATTGACCAATTTTAGAAATTCAAGTATCAAAATGATCACCACCCTCGTGTTTAGTAAACGTACTATTATCACGCATTAATTTCCTCAAATAAATTTATGACAAATTTATAAGTTGAATTTTTGACGAAATAAAAAGGTAACATTTTGCTGTGTAATAAATTTGTTGTAACTTCAGCGAGGTGTACGAAAATAGTACCATAGGTACTTTATTGTGTATATTATCTGTGATCAAAAGGAAATTGCCATAATATTCATAGTTTTGAAGTTATTACGTAATTTTGAATGTCTTTCGTCATCGCCAAACATAACGCACTGCACAAAAAATACGGCAGTTTTCTTTACCATATTACTGGTATAGAAGCACTGCATATTAATACACATTGTGTAAAATATTATTCACCTAGGTGAGAAAATAAAGGTAGGAGGACCCAAAAACCGATATCAGTGACAAGCGGCCGAATTTCCACCTTAAATCGGGGTCCGTTAAATCGAGGGCCGAGTGTATTTTCTGTATACATTTCTGGATTGATGCATACGACTTTTTTGTGGTATAAATACATTTTTCATCTGAATGGAAACCACGAGAAGGAAAATATTTCATCAGGTGGGCAGAATAAGACTACGGTAATCAAAAGGTGGGGCAGCAGATAAAGAGAGGAGGGCGAGGTGGCCAGCAGACGCTATTGTAGTCACCAGAAGCGGGTGGTTCAAAAATTATTCTCGGTTGGTACCCGTGGATTTCTGACCGTCTGACCTTGTCCGTTATATTCAAAATCCGTTATAAGCGGGTCCGTTATATCGAGGGTTTACTGTGTACATATATATATATATATATATATATATATATATATATATATATATATTTTTTTTTTACAACAAAGGAGGCAGCTCAAGGGCACAAAAAAATAAAAATAAAAAAAGCCCGCTAATCGCTGCTCCCATAAAAGAATCAGAAGAGGTGGCCAAAAGCAAGGTCAGATTCGGGAGGAGAGGTGTCCTGATACCCTCCTCTTGAAAGAGTTCAAGTCGTAGGCAGGAGGAAATACAGATGAAGGAAGATTGTTCCAGAGTTTACCAGTGTGAGGGATGAAAGAGAGAAGATGCTGGTTAACTCTTGCATAAGGGGTTTGGACAGTATAAGGATGAGCATGAGTAGAAAGTCGTGTGCAGTGGGGCCGCGGGAGGGGGGGAGGCATGCAGTTAGCAAGTTCAGAAGAGTAGTAGCTTGGAAATATCGATAGAAGATAGAAAGAGAGGCAACATCGCAGCGGAATTTAAGAGGTAGAAGACTATCAGTAGGAGGAGGAGAGCTGATGAGATGAAGAGCCTTAGCCTCCACTCTGTCCAGAAGAGCTGTGTGAGTGGAGCCCCCCCAAACGTGAGATGCATACTCCATACGAGGGCAGACAAGGCCCCCGTATATGGATAGCAACTGTGCGGGGGAGAAGAACTGGCGGAGACGATACAGAACGCCCAACCTCGAGGAAGCTGATTTAGTGAGAGAGGAGATATGAAGTTTCCAGTTGAGATTTTGAGTTAAGGATAGACCGAGGATGTTTAGTGTTGAGGAAGGTGGCAGCTGAGTGTTGTCGAAGAATAGGGGATAGGTGTTTGGAAGATTGTGTCGGGTTGATAGGTGGAGGAATTGAGTTTTTGAGGCATTGAAGGACACAAGGTTCCTTCTGCCCCAATCGGAAATGATAGCAATATATATATATATATATATATATATATATATATATATATATATATATATATATATATATATATATATATATATATATATATTATATATATATATACAGTACCCTCGCGAGTTTCGCGGTGTTCGATTTAGCGATCCATGAGTTTCGCGCTCAGTCCTAAATTCTTACCATCTCGAGTTTAGCGCATTATTTTCCCGAGTTTCGCTGTTTGACAAGTATCAAGCAGCGTTTCGTGTGGCGTCACGCATGATGCCTCGACTCCCTCAGTTGGCTGGCGGTGTTGACTACGTGCATACGTGTCCTTGCCCTCTTCCACTAGCCTCTTGATATTTCTCCGCGAGTTTGCTGTGATGTCTGAGGACAGAGGAGGCACTGCAGCATGTGGCTCAAAGAAACCAATTTCGGTAAAAGGAAGCAGGCCAGAGAGGCAAGGTAAAAAGAAGAGACTGTTAAGCATGAAAGAAAAGGGGGAAGTGTTGAAAAAGCTTGATACTGGAATGGGACCTGTTGCCGTTGGGAACTTTTTCAACATTAGTGAATCTACTGTAAGAGGAATAAGAGCAAAACGTATTGAAATACAACGTTTCCTGAAAGATGCCCGGGGGAGCTCTGTGATTGAAGTTGCTCACATCACGCATCCTACAAGCAAGTTGATGGTGACAACAGAACACTATCTGAAGAAATATATTGAAGACAAAAATGATCGAAATGTCTGCATATCTTCTGCTAAGGCAAGAGAGAAGGCAAGAGAAATATATGCGGCAGTAGCACGTAAGTTAACCATTGATAATCCTCCACCTTTCTCTGCTAGCAGTGGTTGGTTCTCAAGGTTTAAGAAAAGACACTCGCTCAAAAGGGCACGATGTCTGGGTGAAGCAGCAGACGCACCTACACATGAGGTGGAAAGCTTCACTGATGTCTTGAAACAGCTGATCGAGGGCGGGTTACGATCTTCGTCAAATATTCAATGCAGATGAATCTGGTTTTCACTGTAATCAGAAGCCAACATCAACCATAATCGCCAAACAAAAGAAGCCTAGAGTGCACAAGGAAAGTAAAAATCGTTTCAGTGTTCTCTAAACGGTCAATGCAACTGGTGACTGTAAACTGAAGCCACTTGTTCTCTACACCGCTGCTCGCCCTCGACCTTATCGTCACAAGGACATGAAAAATCTAAATGTGCACTGGGTCTCCAACAAGAAAGGGTACATGACAACTGTTACCTTCTTAGATTGGTTCGATAACCACTTCATACCCGAAGGAAAGGAATACTGCGAGAGGAACAATCTAGCCTTCAAGCTCATGCTTCTGCTGGACAACGCACCCGGGCATCCAACGTTTCTGAGAGGCCGTCATCCTAACTGCGAGGTCGTGTTCCTTCCCCCTAACACAACCTCCATAATACAGCCCTTGGATCAAGAAATAATCGCCAATGTCAAGCTAGAATTCTACAGGAGAACTTGGAAGAAGCTTGAAGAAGCACTGGACACTGATGATGTAAGTAGAACCTGCACACATTTGAGAGAGAGAGAGAGAGAGAGAGAGAGAGAGAGAGAGAGAGAGAGAATTGCACATGTAGCCTACAACTTGACGTTGCTCTGAACACACACACACACACACACACACACACACAGAGAGAGAGAGAGAGAGAGAGAGAATGGCACCTGGAGCCTACAACGTGACGGTGCTCTGAACACACACACACACACACACACCCACACACAGAGAGAGAGAGAGAGAGAGAGAGAGAGAGAGAGAGAGAGAGAGAGAGAGAGAGAGAGAGAGAGAGAGAGAGAGAGAGAGAGAATTGCACATGGGCTACAACAGCGTTGCTCTGAACACACACACACACACACACACACACAGAGAGAGAGAGAGAGAGAGAGAGAGAGAGAGAGAGAGAGAGAGAGAGAGAGAGAGAGAGAGAGAGAGAGAGGATTCAAGTGTTTATTACAAACCTGACAAATATTATTATCAACATCATTATTGTTTTACTCTACAGATCCTTCTGCAAGTGGAGGAGATTGTGAGCCAGACCAGCAGACAGGCGACCCTTCAGCAGAGGTTTGTACGATGAATGATGATTTGGACTCCTGGGTGCTTTAATTTGCTCAGAGAGAGAGAGAGAGAGAGAGAGAGAGAGAGAGAGAGAGAGAGAGAGAGAGAGAGAGAGAGAGGATTCGTGTTTATTACAAACCTGACAAATTATATTATCAACATCATTATTGTTTTTACTCTACAGCTGCAAGTGGAGGAGGAGATTGACGAGCCAGACAAGCAGACAGGCGACCCTTCAGCAGAGGTTTGTACAATGAATGATATGATTTGGACTCTTGGGTGCTTTAATTGCTCAGAGAGAGAGAGAGAGAGAGAGAGAGAGAGAATTGCACATGTAGCCTACAACTTAACGTTGCTCTGAACACACACACACACACACACACACACACACACACACAGAGAGAGAGAGAGACGCAGGCTACACATGCAGCGTCCTTGAAAGCGTTTCCTTGTGATGGCTAACACAATGATCATAATTATCATTATAAACATTATCATTGACATTATTGATATCACAATTTTACAGAGACAGCTGCAGGTGGATGATGTGCACGTGGTGATGAGCCATCTGACCAGACAGGTGTTAATCAACAAGAAGAGGTATGTATGTTTGTGCGTCGTCTGTAGCTACTCATGCCCCTTCATTACAACCTATGACATCGTACGTTTTTTTTTTTTAACACTTCTTGTTGTTTAGGTTGACCCATCAGAGTTTATTTTTCATGTATTTCAGTCAGCCATGCCACTGACCACTGCAGAGGTTGAGGCCCCACACCACTCACAGACAGTGCAGCACACACCTGATACAACATTCCAAGCAGCGCCGCCAGACCCAAGCAGATTATGACTGCACAGACTTTCTTTGTAATTTTAATATCAAGAAAGCAGTGGACTTAATGGTAGAATGCTGGCACTTTGTCAATATTGCAGCGGTGAAGCATGGATGGAGGAAGGTTCTCCCGTGGGTGAAGACAGAAATGGCGGCGGTGACAGGCAGCGTGGCGGCCGCTATGGACACGTTGCTTCAGGTGGCTAAACGTTACCCATCACGGGGTATGAGAATGTCAGTGGTGCTGATATGGAAGTTCTAATTGATGGAGGAGTCGCTGAACTTTGTGCAGAAGAAATGATTGATGATGAGTAGGCTGATGATGAGGTGGAGGAAGAAAAAGAGAAGAAAGATGAGCCAACAGTTCAGCAGTTAACAGAAATATTTGCAATAACAGAAAAATTGAAGGAGGCCATTTACAAATTTGATTCAAATTCGGACCGACGTGAGACATGCATCCACACAATTCAAAAGGGATTAAATGAATACAAACTGATGTACGAAACCCGAGTCAACAACCTTCAACAAGCCTTGATCACACGCTACTTACGTAACCGTGACAAGCGAGAAGATATGCCACCTGCTGTTGTTGCTGAACATGATGATGGAGAGGATAATGATCTGCTTGTGGACAATGAAGTAGCCCCAGAGAATTTGGGTGACGACTTTGAAGGCTTCGTACTAGCCGACCAGGAGTGATCGAGTGACTGGCGACAAGAGGGCAGGGAATGTTTATTGTCATTTCTTTTCTCGTTTTCATTTTTTCAATAAAGTGTATCTCTCCCCATTATTCTTTGTCTTTGCAAGAACACTTTGCCCATTAACTGCAACAAAAACATCAATTTTAACGTATGTATTTCGAGATAAAGGAGTAATATGGAAAAAAAAAGTCGATTTCACTCGCGGGTCGGAACGTATAAGCTGTTTTACATTGTTTTTAATGTTCGAGTTTCGCGATCCGCGAGTTTCGCGCTATGTCTCGGGAACAAAGTAAGCGCGAAACTCGCGAGGGTACTGTATATATATATATATATATACGGTGGAACCTCAGAATACGAATAACTTAGTGTACGAGTAAATTAGAATACGAGCATTTCAACTCGTAAAAAATCGATTTAGAGTACGAGCGATAAACTAGAATACGAGCAAATGTGAGGAAATGGCAAGCATCCGCCTGTGACTGTTTTGAAAATCCTGGCGACTGCAATCTCGTGGCAGCCGCCCAAGTTATTAATCGGAGCACATGTACACAGTCAGTGTTTGTCTGAGGTTGGGCGGGTGAACTGACGTGCTTTCTGATCACTTCTTTGAGTATTTTCACCCACATAACACACAATGGCGCCCAAGAGGAAGACAGGTGCCACTGAAGGCAGTGAGAGAAGGAAAAAAGGATCAATAACAATAGAAGATAAGAAAGAGATCATTGAAAAGTCTGAAAGGGGTGTTCGTGTGTCTCAGCTTGCTATGCAGTACGGTCGTTCTACATCCAATGTATACGAAGTTGTATTGTTTGTGTAATTCTAAAAAAATATACCTATAATTTTTTTGGCCTGGAACGAATTAAGTGGAACTCCATTAATTTCAATAGGAAAAGTCGTTTTAGAATACGAGTAAATTGGTTTACGAGCTCGGTCTTAGAGCAATTAAACTCGTATTCAAGGTACCACTGTATATATATATATATATATATATATATATATATATATATATATATATATATATATATATATATATATATATATACACACACACACACACACACACACACAGTACCCTCTCGAGTTTCGTGGTTAGTCCTAAATTCTTACCATCCCAACTTTTGCGCATTATCACTCCAAGTTTCGCGCTGCTTTGACACGTACGGGTCACATCTACTTACCATCGGCGTCACGCACGCTACCTTTAAAGGTAGTATCACACTGGACGTTTTCCTCCAAACATTGAGGCTATGGCAAAAGAGAGAGAGAGAGAGAGAGAGAGAGAGAGAGAGAGAACGGGAAGAGAGAACGGGTCGTTTTGAAGCCACAGTTGAAGGCGGCTGCCTTACGATTGGTAGCCAGTTCTGAAAACACGCTTGTGATTCACTAAGAGTCCGATGATGTCATCGCTGACGCTCACCCTATCAGCGGCTTCACTGCCTTAAGGCAGCGTCACAATGGCCATTTTCGTCCAACCGTTGGGGCTAGGGGCAACGCCCGTACACCCAACCGGGAGCGAGTTCACGGTTATCCATTAGCTGGTGTCACACAGTGGTTTTTTCTTCCCACCATGTTGGCGCCACCTAGGGCAACCACCATCTCCAACTTTTCCTGGTGTGCGTCACACACGGCCAAGGTCGGTTGCCCGTATCCATATCCACAACGTAAACAAAGAACTTGCCCCGTATCAACATGGCGCCGTCTGCTAAAGTAAGGGCTGTCGCGGCTTGTGCTGCCATTACCCAAGTTATGGACTTGTTGTTGCAGTTAAATGGAAGGAAGAAACAGTTGTGGGTGTGGCATGCCTGTGGTTCCTCCATGGCAGTTCTCTCTGTCACCACTGCGCATGCACGGCCAACCCACCCATCTTGACTCAACCACATAAACATATGGATCGAATACAGGTAACTCTCGATTTACGCAAGTTTGGTTTACGCGTTTTTGAAATAACGCGGGGTCCAAAATCCAAAAAAAAATTGTATTTACACGTTTTTTCCACTTATACGCAATATTTTATGGAGTGGCCACCAGATGTCTCACGCAACTGGACTCACATAGCACCGCGGCCACACAGCAGAGCTCAGTTCTTCCCGTACGCCACTTGAACAACAATACAGTACCCACGCTGCCACGCTACTCAACAATAGGGGTGGGCAGGTACCGGTACTAACGGTACTAGCTATATGGTACAGTACCAGTACCAGACTGCTCGGTACTGGTACCGGACTCATGGTGTCCCTCATTTCTTCCTCACACAAGTGAGGCTGAGACTGAGTGCCTGAGTGGATATCTCGGTGATATGGATACTCTCTCTCTCTCTCTCTCTCTCTCTCTCTCTCTCTCTCTCTCCACTGAATGAAGTGAATAAGCATATTATTCCCACCATCACTCGTAGGTTATGACAGACAACTAGGCAAGACACAATTCACACATTTCTGGTGACACGCGCCATGCAGCTGTTTGTTGTGTGGGTGTGGTTGTGTGGTTTGTAAACAATGCAAATGGCGGCCAGGCTGGTATTGCGCGAAATAACTCCTCGTACAAGACTCATGATGTACAGTTTCTGATATCATATTTACCCCATTATTCTCACTAATATTAATAATTAATAATGAACACATGGATATTTTTTTCCAATATGATTTTTTATGTAGCTTGTACTGCTCCTTAGTCATACAATCAAGCCACCTGTGACATCAAGATCAAGATCATATAAATGGCGCCTGACGGAAAAACGGGATAACAGCAAGGCATGGGCAATCCTCCATCGATTTCAATTTTGTAAAGTAGTTATTAGATCGCACTGTATTCTATGGTAACGTATTATGAGACAGCTACGGACTATGAAGGATTATATACAATGATAAAGGAAAGTTTGCCGTTATTGGATAAGACAAAAAAGACCCTTAAAAACACCCCAAAGAAGAAAAAAATCATTTAAAATTTGTACATTCGGCGTACAAGGCGCAGGGCTAAACTTTCAGGCATTTTTTTATGTGAAAAAGGTGTGCGCTATACGCTGAAAAATACGGTTTTTATTTTTCGACAGAAACCTACCTCTTGTTTGATTTACATTGTTTTTGATTTACGCGACCTCTCCAAGAACGCAATACTCGCGTAAATCGAGAGTTACCTGTAACAACACACACACACACACACACACACACACCGGACTCATTAGGAACCATTGCAGATGTTTCTGACAAACAGAAATGACTTCACCATTTCTTGAGTGTGTTGAACATATTTGGTGAGTGGCTCACATGAACCAAACCTAGCTCTTGGCAAGAAGAAAGCAGTCACCTTTAACACTGCTCTCTTCTTGCCATTGGGTATGTTTGGTTTGTATGAACCACTCGCCAAATAAGTTCTAACACACTCTAGGGAATGGGGAAGCCATTTTTGTTTGTGAGAAACATCTGCCATGGTTCATGATGAGTCTGGTGTGTGCGTGTGTGTGTGTGTGTGTGTGTGTGTGTGTGTGTGTGTCTTTGTTGTTACTCGATCCACGTGTTTATGTGGTCGGAGTCTAGATGGGTGGGTTGGCCACTCATGCACAATGGTGACAATGAGAACTGGCACGGAGTAAACACAGACATGCCACACCCACAACAGTTTCTTCCTTCCATTTAACTGCAGCAACAAGTCCATAACTTGAGTAATAGCAGCACAAGCAGCGACAGCCCTTACTTTAGCAGACGGCGCCATGTTGATACAGGGCAAGTGCTTTGTTTACGTTGTGGATGTGGATATGGGCAACCGACCTTGGCCGTGTGTGACGCACACCCGGAAAAGTTGGATTTGCCGGTTGCCCAAGCTGCCGCCAACACGGTGGGAAGAAAAAGGCCCAGTGTGACACCAGGTTATAGACAAACGATAACTCTCTCCCGGATGGGCGCATGGGCGTTGCCAGTAGCCACAACGGTTAGATGAAAACGTCCAGTGTGACACTGCCCCAAGGCAGCGAGGCCGCTGACCGGGTGAGCGCCAGCGATGATGTCATTGGACTCCCAGCGAATTACAAGCGTGTTTTCAGAGCTCAGCCAATCGTAAGGCTTCATCTGTGGCTTTAAAATGACCCGTTCTCTCTTCCTGTTTTCTTCTTTTTTCCAAGGTACATATTTGAGATAACAAGGGAGTAAAGGAGGAAAAAAAGTGATCTCCGGGGGGCAGCATGAGCCAATTATAATGGCGCCACTATAAACAGTTGCCTGCGCCATGACGGGCTCGGGGCCGACCATCAGGCCCAGATGGATAGTCAACCGGCGCCATAGCCCACATGTAATAATAAAAAAAAAATAAATAAATAAATAAATAAATAAATAAAAAAAAATAAATAAATAAATAAATAAATAAATAAATAAAAAAAAAAAATAAATAAATAAATAAATAAATAAATAAAAAAAAAAAATAAAAAATAAAAAAAAAACTCCACGGGTCAGAACAGATACGCCCTTTTTCGGTGTTTTCAATACCTCGAGTTTCATGATCCTCGAGTTTACCGCTATACCTTCAGAACGAAGCAAGTGCGAAACTCGAGAGGGTACTATATATATATATATATATATATATATATATATATATATATATATATATATATATATATATATATATATATATATATATATATATATATATATATATATATACAGTAAAACCCCGATTATCCGAAACTGATCTGGATAATGCAATTAAAAAATTTTTTTTTTCTATACTAAAACGTTATAAAACATCAAAAATAAATAAAAGTAACTACATATGTACTATATTAACACATTTAAAATTGATAAGAACAGTTAAAATGAATATGCTTTCTAATACGTATTGCCGAAATAGCTTGTAACGAATAGATCAATGTATTAGACAAAAAACATTAAACAAACTCCCAACAACACCACGTCTGCACCTTCGCCCCAGCAAGGACGTAGGTGCGGCGAACGAACAAACTACTGCACGACTACTCTCACACCGTACTCTCAAGACAAGGACACAAACACGACTCCCCTCTCCACTCCATGCCACATTCCCCTTCCAACATACGAGTTGTGCGATAATATGAGTCATCATACTGTGTCTCCACCTGCACGATGCATCAAGGTCACACTTGCAAGCTTGCACAACCATTCACAATCGCACTCTGCAACATTCACAATTCAGATCTGCAACGCTCACAAGTATCAACATACACTGGTCCAGACAAGGAGACACACAGACAAACATACAATAAAACATTTACATCACATGTTTTAAGCGTACTACTTTGTTTAGCGTAGCGTGTGTTTGTTTGGTTTCATTGTTTACATCGTCAGTCGGCGGCAGTCGCGTCACACACTTCACACTGGGCACTCGATCGCGTTCTACCTGTGCTTCGACCTCACAAAATGGCGCCATAAATCCGGATTATCCGAAAAATCGCTTATCGAAGAGGCTTCCCCTTCCATTTAGGATAATCGGGTTTTACTGTATATATATATAGATATATATATATATATATATATATATATATATATATATATATATATATATATATATATATATATATATATATATATATATTTAAAGTAAAGTCACGAATCTCGATGAATCTCATCTTGATATTTTGCATCTCTATTGCACCATCAAGAACCCACGATTCACATATCTCGATTGAATTACACAAATCTTGATTGCTGATTTTTTCGATTGCTCTCCCACCTTTTGAAAAAGAAGAGATGGAAGAAAAGAAAGAAGTCTTATACAACATGTGGAAAATAAAAATTATAGCAAATTGAAAAGCCTAAACCCATAATAAACACATCCACAGCTGACGGGTGGCTGCTGCTGATGATGATGATGAGTGTCAGTGGCACAGCCTTTGTATCGGCACCACCTAAATGCTATATTTATTAGGGCTTGTATTTACAAATAGGTAAATACAAGCCCTAAAAAACAATACCGTTTAGGTGGCGCCAATACAAATTCTATACCACCGTCACTCATCATCATCAGCAGCCACCAGTCAGCTGTTCAAACCCAGTGTGTGGTCAAGGTTGTTTACATACTTTTCCTCATAACAAGTTAACTTCGCATCTCAATATTTCGAATCTCGACCAGTATTTTCAGTCCCAATTATGATCGATATTCGAGATTCTACTGTGTATATATATATATATATATATATATATATATATATATATATATATATATATATATATATATATATATATATATATATATATATATATATATATATATACACAGTCGTCCCTCAAATAGTACGGTTTCCAATGGTACGGTTTTGGTTTTATACGGGTTGTCATGGAAGAATTTTTTCAGGATTTTTAAATATCCTGCTCGTCGCACCAAGTAGCCATGGCGTGAGTGGCAACACTGTTCTACCAAACCGTTCAGGAAAGGTGTTCACCCTGCAGAAGAATTCAGATTCAGGAAAAGTTACGTTTTGGGATGAGTTACGTTGCGGTAGGGAGAGCATACCAAGAATGAGAGCAGTGTTCGCTGTATCTATCATAGTGTAAAAGAAATTCTTCCCGCAGTAACTGTCAGTGCTCCAAGAGTGCTATATGAGTGGAGATAAAGGCCGTCCTTTTACTAAGCCTCGTCGTTGCTATGGTAACGGCATCTCCCTCGCAGCATAATGGTGTATGCTGATCTTCCTGGCGATGTTTAACATGCATTACTAGCTGTCCTGGCTGACGAACTCCTTACAACAGAAGATGAAAAGGAAGCTGCAGTGGTTATGGCGGCACAGAGAGGTGAAATGCAATGGAAACACTTATATGTGTTTGTTTGGGCCGCCATGTTTGCTGATGACGTCATCACAGCATGAAGGCGCTCCACCTCTCAAAGCCGGAAGTCAGCAGACGTACCGAATTGGCAACTCGTGCTGCCGCGTCACGCGTCTGAGAGCCAAATCTATTCTCCGACTAACCAAAAATTCTTTCATTAATAGAAAATGTCAAAACCTTGCTTTCTCTAACTCTTCCCGTGACTTCTGGCATCTAGCCAAAAACATCTCCTCCAACTTCACTTCTTCATCTTTCCCTCCACTCCTCGGTCCTGACGGCAACACTGCCGTCTCATCTATCTCTAAGGCTGAACTCTTCTCTCAAACTTTTTCTAAAAACTCCACTCTGGACGATTCTGGGCATATTCCTCCTACTCATCCCCCCTCTGACTCCTTTATGCCTGTTATAAAGATTCTTCAAAATGATGTTTTCTATGCCCTCTCTGGCCTCAATCCTCAGAAGGCTTATGGACCTGATGGAGTGCCTCCTATTGTCCTTAAAAACTGTGCCTCCGTGCTGTCACCCTGCCTGGTCAAACTCTTTCGCCTCTGCCTGTCAACATCTACCTTTCCTTCTTGCTGGAAGTATGCCTTCACACAGCCTGTACCTAAGAAGGGTGACCGCTCCAATCCCTCAAACTACCGTCCTATTGCTTTACTTTCTTGTCTATCTAAAGCTTTTGAATCAATCCTTAACCGTAAGATTCAAAAGCACCTTTCCACTTCTGACCTTCTATCTGATCGCCAGTATGGGTTCCGATATGGGCGTTCTACTGGTGATCTCCTATCCTTCTTAACTGACTCTTGGTCATCCTCTCTTAGCCGTTTCGTTGAAACTTTTGCTATTGCGCTGGACATATCAAAAGCTTTTGATAGGGTCTGGCACAAATCTTTGCTTTCTAAACTACCCTCCTACGGTTTCTATCCTTCTCTCTGTACCTTTATCTCCAGTTTCCTTTCTGACCGTTCTATTTCTGCCATGGTAGACGGTCACTGTTCTTCCCCTAAATCTATTAACAGTGGTGTCCCACAGGGTTCTGTCCTATCTCCACTCTTTTCTGTTGTTCATTGATGATCTTCTTTCCAAAACGAACTGTCCTATCCATTCCTCGCCGATGATTCCACTCTGCATTATTCAACTTCTTTTAATAGAAGACCCACCTTCAGGAACTTAACGACTCAAGGCTGGAGGCTGCAGGCAACAGCCTCAGACCTTACTATTATTTCCGTTTGGGTCAAGAAGAACCTGGTGTCCTTCAACGCCTCAAAAACACAGTTTCTCCACCTATCCACTCGACACAATCTTCCAAACAAATTTCCCTTATTCTTTAAACAACACCCAGCTATCACCTTCCTCAAAACTAAACATCCTCGGTCTATCCTTAACTCAAAATCTCAACTGGAAACTTCATATCTCATCTCTTACTAAATCAGCTTCCTCGAGGCTGGGCGTTCTGTACCGTCTCCGCCAGTTCTTCTCCCCTGCACAGTTGCTGTCCATATACAGGGGCCTTGTCCGCCTTCGTATGGAGTATGCATCTCATGTGTGGGGGCTCCCTCACACAGCTCTTCTGGACAGAGTGGAGGCTAAGGCTCTTCGTCTCATCAACTGCCCTCTTCAAGATGACAGTCTTCTACCTCATAAATTCCTCCGCCATTTTGCCTCCCTATCTTCTATCGATATTTACATGCTGACAGCTCTTCTGAGCTTGCTAACTGCATGCCTCCCCCCTCCAGCCTCACTGCACTCGGCTATCTGCTCTAGCTCTTTCCGATACTGTCTAAATCCCTTATGCAAGAGTTAACCAGAATCTTCATTCTTTCATCCTTTACACTGGTAAACTCTGAAACACTCTTCCTTCGTCTGTTTTTCCTCCTGCCTACGACTTAAACTTTTTAACGAGGAGCGTAGCAGGACCCATCTCCTCCCGACACTGACCTAACTGTCCGCCACCTCTTTGGATTCTTTTTCGGCGCAGCGAGTAGCGGGCTTTTTTTTTTATTAATGTTTACTTTTTTGTGCCCTTGAGCTGTCTCCTTTGCTGTAAAAAAAAAAAAAAAAAAATTGTGACGTTCCGAGAGTCCCGATTCCCTCTCTCAAACGCAGCCCAGGAGTGTTTCTAGGGGAGCACTAATTTTATACGGATTTTCGAGTAGTACGGGGGTCCTGGGTCCCTAACCCCCATACTACTATTACTACTACTACTATTTGAGGGACGACTGTATATATATATATATATATATATATATATATATATATATATATATATATATATATATATATATATATATATACATACAGTACCCTCCCGAGTTTTGCGCTTGCTTCGTTCTGCAGGTATTGCGCTAAATTCGCAGATCGCAAAACTCGAGGTATTGAAAACATTGAAAAAGAGCTTATTTGTTCTGGCCCATGGAGAAGCTGACTGTTTTTACCACTTTACTCCCTTGTTATCTCAAAATATGTACCGTGTAAATGGAAGAAAATGTGAAGAGAAAACGGGTCGTTTTGAAGCCGCAGCTGAAGGCAGCTGGCTGCCTTACGATTGGCTGACAGTTCTGAATACACACTTGTGATTGGCCGAGTCTGATGATGTCATCGACGGCTCTCATCCAATCAGCGGCCTCTAACAATGACCAAACTTTGTGAATCTGAAGTCAACATTGACTGTTGAATCATTAGTTAGTAGCTTTTAGCGCTGGATATTAGAACATAAGAACATAGGAGTCTGCAAGAGGCCAGCAAGCCTGTACGAGGCAGCATCTCTGTGAATCTCGCCCCAGCAAGTGTGAACACGATCACCCAACCGCTAGTTTCTTGAGAATTTTGTAGAGAGATTCAAAGTCGGCTGCATTTCACGGGAAACTCATCGAAATTCTAGTCAGAAACTCAGTCACCAACATGTTGGTTATTTTCTCGTGTGAGAGAGAGCGAGAGAGAGAGAGAGAGAGAGAGAGAACTCATCGAATTCTACTCAAACTCAGTCACCAGCATGTTGGTTATTTTCTCGTGTGAGAGAGAGAGAGAGAGAGAGAAACTCATCGAAATTCTACTCAGAAACTCAGTCACCAGCATGTTGGTTATTTTCGTGTGTGAGAGAGAGAGAGAGAGAGAGAGAGAGAGAGAGAGGAAACTCATCGAAATTCTACTCAGAAACTCAGTCACCAGCATGTTGGTTATTTTCTCGTGTGAGAGAGAGAGAGAGAGAGAGAGGGAAACTCATCGAAATTCTACTCAGAAACTCAGTCACCAGCATGTTGGTTATTTTCTCGTGTGTGAGAGAGAGAGAGAGAGAGAGAGAGAGAGAGAGAGAGAGAGAGAGGGAAACTCATCGAAATTCTACTCAGAAACTCAGTCACCAGCATGTTGGTTATTTTCTCGTGTGAGAGAGAGAAACTCATCGAAATTCTACTCAAACTCAGTCACCAGCATGTTGGTTATTTTCTCGTGTGAGAGAGAGAGAGAGAGAGAAACTCATCGAAATTCTACTCAGAAACTCAGTCACCAGCATGTTGGTTATTTTCTCGTGTGAGAGAGAGAGAGAGAGAGAGTGAAAATCATAGATATTATAATCAGAAACTCAGTCACCAGCATGTTGGTTATTTTCTCGTGTGAGAGAGAGAGAGAGAGAGAGAGAGAGAGAGAGAGGGAAACTCATCGAAATTCTACTCAGAAACTCAGTCACCAGCATGTTGGTTATTTTCTCGTGTGTGAGAGAGAGAGAGAGAGAGAGAGAGAGAGAGAGAGAGAGAGAGAGAGGAACTCATCAAATTCTACTCAAACTCAGTCACCAGCATGTTGGTTATTTTCGTGTGAGAGAGAGAGAGAGAACTCATCGAATTCTACTCAGAAACTCAGTCACCAGCATGTTGGTTATTTTCTCGTGTGAGAGAGAGAGAGAGAGAGATCTCATGAAATTCTACTCAGAAACTCAGTCACCAGCATGTTGGTTATTTTCTGTGTGAGAGAGAGAGAGAGAGAGAGGGAAACTCATCGAAATTCTAGTCAGAAACTCAGTCACCAACATGTTGGTTATTTTCTCGTGTGAGAGAGAGAGAGGCAGTGTGTAAGTGAATCACGTGATTGTGGGTGGAGCGTGCTGAGAGTAGGGGAATTGCTTCCTCAGGCCCTCTTCACACTAAGGAGACAGTCACACTCAAAGCAAGGGAAATTCTCGCTCCTATCATGGTCCAAGCGTATTTCCACACCTGGTCAAGGGGTGTTCTTGCTCTGGCCCCAGGGCCCATGTCATCCCGTTCCCCCGGCAGTGAGTAATTTGCATGCGTTGTAACTTGAGGATTATTTGTAAGTTACTTGATGGTCACTTGTACATATAAACTCTACTGTACAATCCTGTATATGTACATATGTTGGACTTACAAACAACTGCTTGGAATCAAACCTCTCCGTAAGTATGGGAGACTGTATTCACAAATTTCCCTCCAAAACATACATACACATAACCTTCATTTAACCCGGTAGCAGCGGGGATCATGTTTCTTAATGGTCCCTCTAAGCGAGAAAAATGAGAAAAAATCACCCCTCACACAAACCATTTCATAATATATATCTAAGCATTTGTGATCAGTTTATGCATCATCTATTTTGGGGGCTTTAAATCATGGCACAAATTTGTCCCGTCGCTGCTTCACGGTAAACCCACAAATTTGTCCCGCCGCTGCTACCGGGTTAAAGCTTTCAGTTTTGTTTGCCTGACCCAGATACCTGCTTATTTTGTTCTGTTTATCTACCACCCTGTTTATGCATGAACCAGTTCTTGCTTGTTTCTTTCATAAACTTAAATTTATCTAATATACCTGTTGCTGTGAATTCTTAACTATTTTTTTAATATGAGAAGTTCACCTAAGTGGTCCTTATTATTCCCCTTGACTCGTTTAAAAACCTCAATTAAATCTCACTGTAGTCCGCATCTTTCCAAAGAATGTAATTTTTTTCAGCCTTACTCGTTCCTTAATCCTTGGATCAATTTAGTCATTATTCTCTGCATTGTCTTGGAGGAATCTACATCGTTTCTGTAAAAGGGTCACCAAAAATTGAACACCATAATCCACGTAGGGCTTAACCCTTTCCTTGCTAAATGCTCGCAACGAGACTATCCCTCCAGGCGTGCTCGGGCACCCCAGCGGGGGAAGGGGATCTCTTTCAACCTCTGTATCTCAAAAACTATTCATCACAGCTAAAAAATAAAAACACCATTGGAAAGAGGAGGCCAAGATCTATAAGATTCGGTCAGGTAAGCCTCTCCTGCAAACATACAGGCACATTCAGGGGGTGTTGCCTGTGAAGACGTACATTTATACGTGTGCGACGGTCAGCCGTAAGGCAACTACTGACTAGTTCTCTTGATGATGGGGTGCTGGCAGGGCAGTATTACCAACTGCAAAATTTACAACTATTTGGTCAAAATATCAGTCATGTGATAAGTGAAGCTATGCAGAAATGTAGCTATATTAGTCAACAACATCCACCAGTTGCTTCTCCATAGATTTTCTGCGCTTTTCCGTGCTAGGCCGATATGATTTTCCACCAAATTTTGTGGAAAACCCACTGAATCGGCAATGCTGTAGGGTGAGAAATAGTGTTGGAACACTCTCATTCGCAGGAAATTTGAGTGTGACTGGAGCTCGCAGCGAGCGTTTAGCACCACCGGCAAGTTCCGCTAGTGCTTGCTGCGAGTGTTTAGCAAGGAAAGGGTTAATCACCGCCAAATATAATTAAAGGATAACTTTTGCTTTGCATGTTAACATTTTTAGAAATTAAACCCAAGACTAAAGACTCTCTTGTGAAGTTTCTGGCAGTAATAAAATGATTTCAAGGTCAAAATTTAAAGCTCACACAATCCCTTTCACAGCTGAGGTGATCAAGATCTGTATTATCTGATGTATAATTACTTAGGAGGTTACTTTTTCCCACACTTATGACATTTTATTTGTCAATGATGAACTGTATCATCCTTTGTTGGCCCACTCATGCAGGCCACTTAGTCCCTCCTGAAGCACCATGGCGCCATTTGAATCATAAGTAAACTTGTTTATGTCACTGGCTATGATGCAGTCAAGATTGTTGATGTACATGATAAACAGTAATAGACCCAGAACTGATACCAGTTATGTACCACTGGTAACTTACTTAAGCCCAATCTGATTTATTCCTGTTTACTGAACTTTCTGCATCTTGTCACTAAGCCACACATTGATCCACCTTAATACTTTACCCTCTACCCCATGGGCTTTTAGGTTAGGTGAAAGTCATTGGTGAGGCACTTTGTCCAATGTTTTACTAAGATAAAGATATATAACAATTTTCATCCCTTTCTGACACTGTATACTTTTTTGTAGAAAGTTGGAGTTTTGTTTAGTTGGCGCAACATCTGTGGTCATATGCCGGAAAGAGACAGAAGGGGAAGGAATTATAAAAGGGAACAGATCCCAGGAGACGGGACACAACCCCCGATTAATACCTGGTACCCATTCACTGCTGGGTGGACAGGGGCGTGGGGTATCGGAAAAGCCGCCCAAATTTTTCTACTCTGCCCGGAAATCGAACTCGGGCTCTCTCAGTTGTGAGCCGAGTGTGCTAACCACTGCATCACGAAGCCCCCTACTTTTTTGTAAAACAACAAAATTATTGAGAGAAGACTTACACTTAATGACCCATGCTGAGGTTATTGATCAGGCTATTTTATCTAGATGTTCTGCAACAATGGACTTAAAGTTTTCCAACTACCAGTAACCAATGTCAAACTAAATACAGGTAACTCTTGATTTACGCGAGTATTGTGTCCTTGAAGAGGTCGTGTAAATCAAAAACAATGTAAATCAAACAAGAGGTAGGTTTCTATCGAAAAATAAATATTCACTTAATTCAGGAGAGAGAGAGAGAGAGAGAATATCCATATCACCGAGATATCCACTCAGGCACTCAGTCTCAGCCTCACTCGTGTGAGGAAGAAATGAGGGACACCATGAGCGACTGGCTAGTATTGGTACCAGTACCGAGCAGTCTGGTACTGGTACCGTACCATATAGCTGGTACCGTTAGTACCGGTACTGGTACCGGTACCTGCCCACCCCTATTGTTGAGTAGCGTGGCAGCGTGGGTACTGTATTGTTGTTCAAGTGGTGCGCGGGAAGAACTGAGCTCAGCTGTGTGGCCGCGGCGCCATGTGAGTCCAGTTGCGTGAGACATCTGGTGGCCACTCCATAAAATATCGCGTATAAGTGAAAAAACGTGTAAATTAAACATTTATTTGGATTTTGGACCCTGCGTTATTTCAAAAACGCGTAAACCAAACTCACGTAAATCGAGAGTTACCTGTAGGCAGTAATGGGGAGGCGGTGGCTGAATGGTTAGCGTGACGGCGCCGCGTTCAGGACGACGCAAGTTCAATCCCCGCCTGGTGCCACCAAGCTGGGATTTTTCAGCCACTGCCGAGTGGCTTAAAACTCCCCACATGCTGTCCAGAAGACCACCTATCAACCTGGACTCTGGATTCAAGGTTTAAAGATGAGCTCCGGGAGGGCAGCATGAGCCAATGCAAGATGGCGCCACTATAAACACTCGCCTGCACCAGAACGGGCTGGGCCAACCATCAGGCCCTACCGGGAAGAAGCCTTTGACCGACCATCAGGATCCACTGGGAAGAAGCCTATCGGCACAATAGGTCACGACATTAAAAAATAAATAAAATAAAATAAAAAATAAAAAAATCCCTTTCTTAAATATTGGTACAACACCGGCCTTTCTCCTTGTTGATGGTATTACTCCAGTGTCAAGAAACTTCTAAAAATGCTGGCCAGTGGTTCTGATATTGTCTCTAGATTTTTTTAGAATATGCAGAAAAATATCCCCTGAAGTGACTTGGTTTTCTTTTGTTCATCTCTACCCCTTTTATGAGTTTCTCCCTGGTTATATTGACATCATATAACATTTCTTTTCCCCATCCAATGAACATCTGAGTGGCTTCAGGTAATGAAAACATATCTATGAGTATGTAAGTGTCTCAGATCTACGTGGTCCAATATTATCCCTGGCCCTGCTATTCCAATCTCAATTTATTTTTGCATTTCCGATATCACTTTTCATTTCCCGCGCTAGTTGCATACATCACTTACTAAGGTTAGTTTCTCATTTTTTCATTCTTTTATATGTTCCCAGTTATAATCCAATATTGTATTCAACTGAGTTTGTCATCCATATTGGATTTGCATTTGCATATCTCACTACTATGTCCTCTGATCTGCCCTGGCTGGTGATCTGGCCCTCCCAGCCCAGTTTTTTCCTTCACAATGCTAATCCTTCTGCTAGGGCCACCAGCCCCTCAGAGCTCCAATTGATCTTACCTACCCAACTCCACCTAGTTAATTCTTGACATACGTTCTCTTAATCCCTCATAGTTGCCTAAAAGAAAGTGGAGCACATGCACTTTATCATATCAATGCTTGCTTTCCATTTTAAATTGAACCTTATTTCCTTATGGTCCCTGTTACCCAATTTCTGTTCAGTTTTGACCACACATTGTTATCATAATTACATAACACTAAGTCTAAAATATTATTGCCTCTTGTTGGCTCCCCAACCAGATGTTGTTGAAAGTTATCTTGCACTATTTCAATGACATGTTTTGATTGTAAGTCACCCACAAGGTTATCCCAGTCAATGTTCAATCAGTCGATCCAAGGGGGCATACACTGGGGGGTGTCGCCTCACCCATCCTACAACGCCAAGCCAAGTCAATATTCCTGTACTTGAAATCACCAGTAATACATACATTACCATATCTAGAGGCCTTGTTTACCTCCTGAAATAATATGGAGGTGACATTTTCTCCAGCATTATGGGGACGATAACTGAGATCTGAAATAAGTTTATCCTTTGATTTCACAATTTCTACCTAAACTGATTCAATATTCCCGTCTAACTTACTAATATACCAGTTAATAGTCTCTTTTATATAAAAAGCTACTCCACCTCCTCACCTTCCATGCCTGTCTACATTGATAAGTTGTTCCCTTTAAAATGATATTCAGTTGAACACATACCCTCAGGCACACCATGGCTCAGTGACTGCAATAGTGTCTGATTTTTCTGCACAAGCTAAAGGCAAGGTAAAGTTAGGAGCATACACTACAGCTATGCGTGGCGGCGGTTAGGGTTTGTTTCCCGGGATCCCGGACAATTTTCAAGGTTTAATAATCCCGGGACATTTTTTCACATCCCAGGAAATCCCAGGATGAAATTAAGTACAAAAATTTGGGGCAAATTTGACTGCAGGATGGTTGTGGACTTGTGGTTCTATTTATATTTATATACAGGGTGTCCCGTGAGGAATGTTTTGTGTGTGTGTGAAGGAAGGACTTACTGTTTAGGTATTCTCTTGAGTATTATAAAGCAGCCATGGCACTCCCGTTACCCGTAACAGAGCTCATATAATGAACACCATGTCTGCATGTTCCACGTTGCTGATGTATACGGCTTTGAGACGAGCGTGACAACTTAACAAAATTTTTAAAAAAGCAGCACACTTTCCCTCCTCACGTGAGTGACCGACCACTGATGGTTGATAGTAAACTGTCTGTCTGTCTGTCTGCCCGCACAGCTGATTGTTGTTGCTGTCTGTCTGTCTGCCTGCCCGCACAGCTGATTGTTGTTGCTGTCTGTCTGTCTGCCTGCCTGCCCGCACAGCTGATTGTTGTTGCTGTCTGTCTGTCTGCCTGCCTGCCCGCACAGCTGATTGTTGTTGCTGTCTGTCTGTCTGCCTGCCTGCCCGCACAGCTGATTGTTGTTGCTGTCTGTCTGTCTGCCTGCCTGCCCGCACAGCTGATTGTTGCTGTCTGTCTGTCTGTCTGCCTGCCCGCAGCTGATTGTTGCTGTCTGTCTGTCTGACTGCCTGCCCGCACAGCTGATTGTTGTTGCTGTCTGTCTGTCTGGCTGCCTGCCCGCACTCCATCCTGTTGGTTCTGTCTGTCTGTCTGCCTGCCTGCCCGCAGCTGATTGTTGTTGCTGTCTGTCTGTCTGCCTGACCGCACAGCTGATTGTTGTTGCTGTCTGTCTGTCTGTCTGCCTGCCCGCACAGCTGATTGTTGTTGCTGTCTGTCTGTCTGCCTGCCTGCCCGCACAGCTGATTGTTGTTGCTGTCTGTCTGTCTGCCTGCCTGCCCGCACAGCTGATTGTTGTTGCTGTCTGTCTGTCTGCCTGCCTGCCCGCACAGCTGATTGTTGTTGCTGTCTGTCTGTCTGCCTGCCTGCCCGCACAGCTGATTGTTGTTGCTGTCTGTCTGTCTGCCTGCCTGCCCGCACAGCTGATTGTTGTTGCTGTCTGTCTGTCTGCCTGCCTGCCCGCACAGCTGATTGTTGTTGCTGTCTGTCTGTCTGCCTGCCTGCCCGCACAGCTGATTGTTGTTGCCATAGTTCCCAACGTTTTAGCTACTGATTGCTACGATGATACATAACGTTTTTTTTTATGTTGGACATGTAATGTGACTAATGTCTAACTATCATCTTTGGGTAATCACATACCGAAAAGAGTATGAAAAATAACATATTTTAAGATAGCTACGGCCAGGACGGCACCCCTCTGTCCCCTCCCCTCCCTGCCTCGGACCGTCCACTGAGTCAGCCACAGAGCCAGTTCAAAACTTGAGAAACAAAGAGTAGGCTGGAATTAATAAGACAGTCAATACACAGTAATATTTCTGCATATCTATTAATGTTAAGCACATCAAAAACCTGAAAGGGAAACTAAGTATGATGTGCAATTTTAGACAACTGAAAATCACGGGCATTTCCGGGATCCTGGGATTAGGGGTAATTTTATCCCAGAATCCCGGGACAACGAAAAAGGTCCAAAACGACAATCCCTAGCGGCAGTGCTCATCTCTGTCCTGCTGGCCCTTAGAGCCTGTGGTGGGAGAGAACCCTTAACCCAACACAGGGCCAGTGTAATATTTGGGTTACCACAGTTTACCTTCCCTTGGTTTCCCTAGGTACCCTTTATTGACCATCCCAAAAGGAAGGATGAAAAGCTGGGTGGGTGGCATGCGACTGCCCAGGCCAGGACTCTAACAAAGGCCCGCAGATTCGTAGTCACTGACACTAACCACTGCACTGCAGAGATGTAGAAACCATGCAATAAATCCATCTTGTGTCTAAGACTCGTATGATTTACGTAATAAACTTCAGGAAAATCAGCCCACGACTTTTACTGAAAATCGTTAACTATGTTTCTGCTTCCACAGTCTGACCAAAGATTATTTAATTTTGTGCTATTTCTCTTATGGAGCCCATTGCTCCAAGGGTCATAACTTTATGAGAAATGAAACTAGTGTTCCAATCTTTCACTCAAAGCTGGTGCCAAAAGTCACTATGCCTCTACATGAGAGGTGAACACCATCCCTAGTGATAATAGAAATTCTGTTGTAGAAACTGTCCCAATTATTCTAGCGTAGGTGGTGGCTGAATGGACAGCGTGACGGCGCCGTGAGTTCAATCCCCGCCCGGTGCCACCAAGCTGGGATTTTTCAGCCGCCGCCGAGTGGCTTAAAAACTACCCACATGCTGTCCAGAAGACCACCTATCAACCCAGACTCTAGATTCTAGGATTAAAGATGAGCTCCAGGAGGGCAGCATGAGCCAATGCAAGATGGCGCCACTATAAACACTAGGACATGCTGGACATATTTCTACATGGCAGAACACCACAAACCACCAGCACTCCTTCAAATCAGGTATGTTTCCTTAAGCTCTCTGCACCTCTTACATAATTTCACTCTTAACCTTGCCTATCTTGTTCCCTCCTATGCTAAGACACACAACTGCCATTGCTTTCTGTCCTGACATAACTCAAACTAGCCTTTTTCTACCTCCTTCGCCCCTGCCCCAGAGAAGCAGACCCTTGTGCTGGTCTGCAGTCCTCACCACACTTGTCCTCCAGAGCTGAGGTGTTGCTCGTAGGAAGCAAAGCTGCAACAGGGAATCTAGGAGCTGCTTTTTTCCTCTATTTCCCAACACGTCCTCTGCGTGTATCGAAACACACGAGAAATTAATCAAGATCAGGGTATTCACTGGCTGCCTGGGATTGAACCCGCGACCAGCGTGACGGGAGAGCCACTCCTTACCGAGTCGGCCAAAGAGGTACCCCACTCGCCAAGTGGGTTATGGGAGGCTCCCTCATCAGGCCTAGTCGCGGCACTACACATGCTCTTGACTTTCCGAGGCACTTTCCAGACCTATGAAGGTGGACAGGCGCTATGGAGCCCTCTCTCCTTCCTCGACAAGGTGATCCCCTGAGAGGCCCGAACTTGCTCCCATAAGCTGTGAAGCACCAGGTACAAGTCTCCCTTAGCTATAGCCATCAACTAGCTAAGTATGTTAACCCCAAAGAAGCCAGAACACAAGTGACTGAGGTTAACTGGCAAGTGATTGAGGTCAACTGACAGGAAAACTCATCCATATCATCACCTTCATAAACAAGCCGTCTAAGTCATTATTTTCTACTTTACAGGAAATGAGAAAAGAACTGTCATTATCTCATTGTCATGATTTCATTATTCAGGGAGTGGCCTGTGGAAAAATACCGCGGGAGTCCCCGCCATTTTGATTGAGAGAGCGGGAAGAGTCACAGATCAGGCGGGAAACAGAAGCTTTTCAAATCATTTCGTTATTACTGCCAACGCTGAGCTATGTGTGGGATGCATGACCCACTATGACCAATTGCATGTGTTAAGTTATTGATAAATAACAATCCATAGCCATTAGGGCGTTTTAGTGTAAGTGTTGCACAGAAAACAAGATGCCGTATGGCGAGAGCTGGCATCTTGCCCGGCCTGAGCATTGTGGGACCGCCGCCATCTTCCCAGTCATCTCTTGCCCACACTTCGCCGCGAGCACACGTCCCTCTCCAGCCCCCCGGGTTTTTTCAGCCTTGAAGTATCCGCATGTCCAGAGTAACTGTGTACTGAGGTCAGGGAAGCCCGTGGAAGGAGTGAGGGCACGGCGGCTGCAGTGAGGAACGAGAGAGGATTGATGAAGGACTCCAAGGCTCCAAACACGTGGCAAATCAGGGTGTGGCTTCCCTCTTCTCCCCCTACAGCTAAGTAACCATTTGCTAGGATGTGTTAATGTTAATGAAGTTGCCTGAAACAATGGGCATGTCTCGAGAGGGGCACTGATCAAATATTGATTTGACTTTGGAGTACAACACCTCCTCTTCAGTTTCACACATCTTCATTGGAGTGTACACTGCAACAAGACACACGAAGTCCAGGGTGTGCTTCTGCCTCACTTGTAAGTGCCATGTGCCCATATAGAGGGAGTTGGCATGCACAGACCAAGCTGGTAATATGCCTCACGATGAACTGAGTCAGATGCCTTCTTGAGATTGTCGAAGCTCAAGTTGGTGTTTCACAAGGACACGAAGCGCTGGGATCAGGTGAATTGTTGACTCACCGGGCATGAACCCAGATTGCTCAGGTCTCTGAAACTTCAGCAGATGAGATTGAATTTGCAACAGCAACAGATGAGCAAGCATTTTGCCCACCACTCTGAGCGGTGTAATACCACATTAATTATTGCATTCCTGTCAGTACCAGATAGGGAGACAACCAACCCCATTTTCTAGTCATGAGGAACAACACTGGAGAGCACATGGCAGGCAGCACTGAATGCAACCCATGGATCACCCCTGGCTTTCACATCTCCACACTGACATTACAGATCCCAGCTGCCTTTCCACTCTTCAACTTCCTCACAGACTCTCTTTCATCCTCAAGACAGAGTGGAGTTTCATCTACTGGTGGATCAGCAACTGCCATCTGCAACCCAGCAAAAGGGAGATGTCCACTTGAGAAAGTTGGAAAGTTTTGTTTAGTCGGCGCAACATCTGTGGTCATATGCCAGAGAGAGACAGAAGGGGAAGGAATTATAGGAGAAGGGAACAGATCCCAGGAGACGGGATACAACCCCCGATTAATACCTGGTACCCATTCACTGCTAGGTGGACAGGGGCGTAGGGTATCGGAAAAGCCGCCCAAATTTTTCCACTCTGCCCGGGAATCGAACCTGGGCTCTCTTAGTTGTGAGCCGAGTGTGCTAACCACTGCACCACGAAGCCCCCTTGTCCACTTGAGAGCTCTGCCGTGTACAGCTGCCCAAAGTACTCAGCCTAAGGAGCCTGGTACCCATCCACACCTGATAATATCTGCCCATCAGCCATTCAAATAGTACTCATCATGAGATGTGGATCTGGAATGGAGCTTTTTCAAAGCTAGGAAGCCAAGTCTAAGGTCGTTGTGATGTGAACCTTGACTCATACCTCTACTTTTGTGGGTTGCTTTTTTGTGGAGAGGGGTTACAGGCTGTGCTCCAACCAACCCAGATCAGCGATTGGACTGACTGCTACTCATGGGCAGAGATACTGGATCCCTAGGAGGTCTGGCCCCCAGGTGTCCTTAGTTTTACAGATTATGTGTCATATTATATTACAAAAAATTTTCATGCTGGTATTTTGGGGCTATTTTTGGTAATTAATTCCTCCAACAATAACTTGGCAACCAATCATGTAGTATTTAACAGCAACAACTTTACCTAAAAGAAGTCCTGCTTTATCAATGCCACATTTTTATTGTCCTTGGATGGCCCTTGATTAACTCTCTCCACACTTTTGTGTATCATTACATGCATGTAACTTAACATGCCATTTATCACCAGTATATGGTTATGTAATTCTAGAAATAACACAAGTTTAGCACAAAACTGATTTAGCGAATCTTTTTAGTACCTATCTTGTGTTTAACCCTTTCCATCCATGACACAGACGTCGGCGTCACAGTATGGAAAGGGTCAAGAGGAAATGGAAGAGGATTAATCCTCAGCTAAACCTCTCAATCCTCCTCTGAATTCCTCTTAATCCTCTTCCATTTCCTCTTAAGAGGTTAAGAAGAGGATTAAGAGGAAATGGAAGAGGATTAAGAGGTTTAGAAAAGGACTAACGGTGACGCCGTCGGACGCCTGTTGGACGCTGACGTCGGCGTCGCCGAAGTGAAGGGGTTAATAGACACAGAACCTCTAAGGCAGCACAATACAAGCACCAACAAGGTATCCACTTAGTTACACTTACCTCCTGCTCCTCCCATGTTCTCTGCAATGAACCTGCCGATCTTGTCTGTGTTGGTTGAATTTCCAAGCTTTGCCATTTTTCGTTTGAGGTACTGAGGATCTAGAAAAAAGTAAAACAAATCCATGCTTCAACAAAACATGCAAAAGAAATAAAAACTGTAACTCAGTAATATTAATAAAAACTGTAACTCAGCAACATTAATGAACTAAAGTCAAACCACAACTAAATATATAATGTGTTAGCTTTGATATATTTTGTGCAAAACTTAAAACTCATGCTAAAATAAACACAATGGGTAAAAAGAATAAAATTAGTAAAATGTAATCACTGAAAACAAAGATTAAATTCAACATTAGGGAACCTTTCAAACACAAGTTTCATTATATCAAAACAAGCATGCAAGTTCATCTTTCAGAAGATATTAAATTTTCCAGAAAGGGATCACAATTTATTTCTCACTATACTGTACAGATAATCATCTCCTGGAGTCATCATTATGATACTCTTTCTTTCTGAAGGGGTGAACAAGGTGACAAAACCATTTCTACTACAAATATCAACATATATCATTTTTTTCTTTTAGGTCTTCTTATAATCTAAATAATTACAAATTACAAAAAAAAAACATGATGAATTCATAACATTACTCAATTTTTTACACCATAATGTACAATATTAAACATTAAAAGATTCATATTATTGCACGGTCAAGTGGTTGCCAGGTGTTTTGTGTCTGATGGAAAAGTTGGAAAGTTTGGTTTAGTCGGCGCAACATCTGTGGTCATATGCCGGAGAGAGACAGAAGGGGAAGGAACAGATCCCAGGAGACGGGACACAACCCCCGATTAATACCTGGTACCCATTCACTGGTAAGTGGACAGGGGCGTAGGGTATCGGAAAAGCCGCCCAAATTTTTCCACTCCGCCCGGGAATCGAACCCGGGCTCTCTCGGTTGTGAGCCGAGTGTGCTAACCACTAGTGTCTGATGGAGTTCATCATGAAAGGAAGTGTGTTTCCTGCATGGGACTAATGAGAGGTTTTAGTGATGAATAACCCAGCCTGGAGTAGAATGAAGAATGTTGCAGTGTGGAACTTTTAAATTTCTAGCAACAAGCTTTACCCCTTTTTTCCTAAGTTTTAATTATTCCCTCTTCCCTCCCTTCCTCCATCGTTTCCATTGATATACCTGATAACCACCCCAAGACAAGTTTACCAGATATATATGTATAGTAGAATCTCACCAGAAACATCTAATTGGTGCCTGAAAGCATCATTATTAGTGGAAACGTATTTGTGTGACACTGAAATATAGATACTAAAAGTTAATTTGTGCTGTCACCTGAGGACTTTCAGCCATTTTCCCCATTTCAAACCCTCCCATCATATTTTTTTCTGAAATAATATGAATCCAAACTGAACCTACGTGAGTACCATATTTGCCGGTGTTGAAGACCCACCCCATTTTCAAGTGCTATATTTTAAAACAAATAAATAGATAAATAAATAAATAAATAAATAAATACTATCCTGACTTTGACCAATTTTAACCCGGTAGCAGTGCGGATCATGTTTCTTAATGGTCCCTCCAAGCGAGAAAAATGAGAAAAAATCACCCCTCACACAAACCATTTCATAATATATATCAAAGCATTTGTGATCAGATCATGTATCATCTATTTTGGGGAGTTTATATCATGGCACAAATTTGGCCCGTCGCTGCTACACGGTAAAGCCACAAATTTGGCCCGTCGCAGCTACACGGTAAAGCCACAAATTTGGCCCGTCGCAGCTACACGGTAAAGCCACAAATTTGGCCCGTCGCAGCTACACGGTAAAGCCACAAATTTGGCCCGTCGCTGCTACCGGGTTAATAAGATGTTTTGTTGGTGGTTTTATGACCTGTAGTACATGTCTAAGATGTTTTGTTGGTTGTTTTATGACCTGTAGTACATGTCTATCATATACTACTGGACCAGCACCATATTGTAATATATATACGATACAATACAGTAAACACTCTCTTTAACAAACTAATTGGGGGGAAGGGGTGACGTCATATTCAAAAGTTCATTATATCTGAGGGGTCCAAACTTTTCGTATATAACAAACTGTTCGTTCTGTGAGCCGGAAGTTCACTATTTCTGACCATTTCTGCATATAGCAAAGTTTGTTCATTTTATTAGATGAGCATTAGCATATACTGTATGTATTACTGGTTTAACTACAACATTTTTTCAACATTACACAAACATGGCAAACCATACAAATGATACCCTGGACTCCCACACCAGGGCCAAGACCAAGGAAAACAGCAAAGCAATAACAATGCCTGCCATCAATTTCCTTGACATTTTTTTTTAATTTTTTTTTTTACAGCAAAGGAGACAGTGCAAGGGCGTAAAAAAAGAAAAAAATAATGAAAAAAAAGCCCGCTACTTACTGGTCCTAAATAAAGTAGAGTGGCCAAAAAGAGAAATCAGTTTCGGGAGGAGAGGTGTCCTGATACCCTCCTCTGGAAAGAGTTCAAGTCGTAGGCAGGAGGAAATACAGATGAAGGAAGATTGTTCCAGAGTTTACCAGCGTGAGGGATGAAAGAGTGAAGATGCTGGTTAACTCTTGCATAAGGGGTTTGGACAGTATAGGGATGAGCTTGATCAGAAAGTCGTGTGAAGTGAGGCTGCAGGAGGGGGGGAGGCATGCAGTTAGCAACTTCAGAAGAGCAGTCAGCGTGAAAATATAAATAGAAGATAGAAAGAGAGGCAACATGGCGACAGAATTTAAGAGGTAGAAGACTATCAGTAAGAGGAGGAGAGCTGATGATACGAAGAGCCTTAGACTCCACTCTGTCCAGAAGAGCTGTGTGAGTGGAGCCCCCCCACACATGAGATGCATACTCCATACAAGACTATTGGGGTGAGTAGGGTCTATTAGACCATCACAGCCCTTCAGCAACAACAATAACATTGTATTTGCTCTGTACACTTCCTAAAGGCTTACATTTTGCCTACAGGTGATGCAACATTCGGCAGCCAAGATGCATGGTAATCTTTTTAGTCTTTTTTTGAAAAAAGAAAAAAAGTATGGCTTGTTGCCAGCAAATGCAGTAAATCCTCGTTTTACAGACCTCTACATAATGAAATTCAGCTCTAACATACTTTTTGGGTCAGTCTGATATATGCAGGCCTTTACCGAACAAGTTTGGTAAGTGTGGAGTTCAGTTCGGTGAGGGCTGGACAAATATGTACATGCATATCGGTCAGTGGCAGTGGAAACAAAGCCAACTGGGCAATGTGTGTCTAGTCAGCCTAGCTTGGTCCACCTGACTGTAAACACCTCCACTCTCATCCTTCCAACTAATATAATGAACAAACTTCATTGCATGGTTGGAAATGTGAACTTTCAGCTCATATAACAAACAAAGTTCTCTATATGCATCAAATGTTAATAGCACAAACACTGTGCTAGATCGGCGTCACATGACCCTCCAACACACCCCCAACAATTTATATTGTGCAGCTAGGGGTCTAAAATGGAAAATGCTGAAAAGTAAAGATGGCGCCACTATAAACACTTGCCTGTGCCACAACGGGCTGGGGCCATCCATCAAGCCCTACTATGAAGGCCTACCGGCGCCACAGGCAGAGACGGGGGGGGGGGAAAAAAAAAAAAAAAAAAAAAAAACACTATAATGCCATGTTGTAGGGTTCATCAGTTCTAACAAATGTTATTATACAATGTCATGTCTACAATGCATGGGTAAGCCAGGAAAACAACTTGAAGAGAACAACAAGATGGACAATCTGTTGATTGGCGTCTGCGTCGCCGATAACAAAAAGCTCAGATCCCTTTGATATACCATTTTTTTTAATACAGTGTCACCCCTTTCCTTAACCTGGTAGCAGCAGGGATCATGTTTCTTAATGGTCCCTCCAAGCAAGAAAAATGAGAAAAAATCATCACTCGCACAAACCATTTCATAATATATATCAAAGCATTTGTGATCAGATTATGTATCATCTATTTTGGGGGGTTTATATCATGGCACAAATTTGGCCCGTCGCTGGTACATGGTAAAGCCACAAATTTGGCCCGTCGCTGCTACCGGGTTAATAACCAATGGGGAGCATATACCAGGAGGCATGTCACTTCATTCACACACTGCCTCCACCCCGATGGACTCCCTAATCAAGCCTGCATGGATTTTCTCTTTCAATTCCAAGCCCTTTCCAACAGGATCAATCACCTTGCCCCAGCCAAGAGTTACGTGCATGGAAGATCCTGTCGCTTCCTCTTCACATCATCTTCCTTTTCGCTAGCCTCTCTTGCCTGGCATAACCGCCTCCATCAACACTCTTATCAAGAATTTATTTTGGCACAGAACCAATTAGACATTTAACATGTAAATTAATGTAACCATTTTGATGATTTTGATTTTGGCAACATTTTCATCACCTAAACTGAGATCCTATTGTTCTTCCCTTATACCTAGGTTTAGATTTAATAAGAAATGACCAACTCATATTATTCTGGTCTTAATTCATTACAAAACAAGCAAGAAAACTTCTTCTGTCAACACTATTTGATCACAAACACAGTCATATTGCTTAAAAAATAATGCCATGGAGAGAGAGAGCATTTCTCTTGAAAAGCAATTACAGTAAAATCTCGCCAATAACGACTTGCAAAATATTTTTTTCACAATGACAGCAAGTTACAACAGATACCAAGTTTCTACAGCACTGCCTGGATTCTTTTAAATAACAAAAATTTTGCTGGAAAGAAGCATCAGCGTGCATTTTGCAAAGCTTGCTGCCACCTTGGTGACAAGAAGTGTTGTTCGACACAATGTCTGAGACTCGCATGAAATGTGATATAATTAATGTTTCGACATGAATATGGAAGGATGTTCAATAAAGCAAATCCATCCACTGAGCTAGATGACAACAACAGAAAAGTGTTGTTACAGAGCTCATTTTGAGAGATCGCTGCAGCTGCTTCACACCTGTAATACATACCTTTTCCATTTCTATTGAAATTAATTGTTTTAATTATTATAATGTGTAATTATTCCTACTGTTTCTTTCGTAAACTAAAAGATGATAATATATAAGCACAAGCACCATAAATAGGACATTGAAGAACAATCGAAAGTAAATAACCTAACAAGACTAAATCAACTATGCTATATCATCATGTTTAAGGGAATTGTGACGTCAAGGTTAATTAATTTGAGAACATTTATACAAAGAATAATTTTGCTTATCTTTTGACAAATTCAAACATGTTTGAATCTGCATCTCAACTCCTTAGAAAACCTTGGGACTCATGAAACAGTGTTCACTTGCCTCCCCCTTGCATCTTATCCATCATTCAGCCCAGCTGGGCAGCGGCTGCCTCGTAATTGGCTGGCACATTAAATGTAAGTGACTGTGATTAACTGTTAAGTCTTATTCACCATAGTGACATCACAATACTGCCGCTACAACCTACCAGCAACCTTTTCAGGCACCAGTTAGACATCAATGCTGAGGCAGTACTGAATGTACAACTCTATGCTATGTATGTTGGTGAGCATAGCAATGCAAAATTATCACACTGCATGTATACTGTAATGTTTTGTTACTGATTGACAAAATTTGCTGATAATAAGAAAAGTGCATCAAGAGAAATGTAACCATAACATACAAAAAGAATCTGACATGGTTCCCACTAAAATTTCATCTCATTAAAGAGAACTTGCATTAAGGTCTATATGGACCCTACATTGCAGTAGATTATATTTCATTAGATTTACAGACCAAACCCTTAGTAGTAACAAGAGCCCTCTATAAATAGTACTTTTATATGTATCTTTTTTATAAACTCAACATATGAATATCTATATAACTGTAAACACAACCATATACACTTTATAAGTGCTTTCTTGACTAGAGGTGTAACAGAACAGCTCTATATGCCTATATGTATTTCAAATAAATGAGAAACATTTTCTAAGGTGAAAATAACTTTGAATATCTATTTTGCTGTGGTATATCCAATATGAAAAGAGGAGTGGTAAGAGCATGGATGGAGTAGGGAAGGAGGGGTGTGCAGCATTGGTTCCCAGAAATATGGGCAGGAGGGGATGAACATAGATGGTGTGGATCAAGAATATAAATGATGGGTTGGAAAGCCCTTGTGAAGTATAAATGGGTGTGTGCCCAGTGAACAATAAAGGAAAGAAAGGCATGACTGAGATGAAGGGATCTGAGGAGAATTTAAGGCAGTGTTTGAAAAGTTTTGGGAATGAAAGAAGAATATTTGTCGTAGGGGTTAAAAATTAGAAAGCTGAAGATAAGGAGTGTGGTTGGGAGACAGGGTGTTGATGGAGTGATTGAGAATGGACAATGTCTTGTGGATGTCTGTGCTGACAGGAGTTTGTTTTTGGTAAACACCTGCATCCAGCACAAGTTGATCTACAGGTATAAGAAGGGCAAAGGGGTCTGAGAGGAGCTGAATAGATTATATAGCCCTCAATGATAGGGTGAAAAAGAAAGTTCTGGAGACAAAGATTGTGAGAGAAATGATTTATGATTCTGACCACTATGCAGTAAAGCAAATTTAGGATAAAAGAAAAATGGGATTGCCAAGAAGGAAAATTAAGGGAAGAAACTAGCAAGTGAGAAAGTTGGAAATTTTGGTTTAGTTGGCACAACATCTGTTGTCATATGCCAGAGAGAGACAGGAGGGGAAGGAATTTTAGAAGGGAACAGATCCCAGGAGACGGGACACAACCCCCAATGAATACCTGGTACCCATTCACTGCTGGGTGGACAGGGGCGTAGGGTATCGGAAAAGCCGCCCCAATTTTTCCACTCCGCCTGGGAATTGAACCCGGGCTCTCTCGGTTGTGAGCCGAGTGTGCTAACCACTGCACCACGAAGCCCCCACTAGCAAGTGAGACTGCATGGAGGTGGTTATATGCAGATCTATAAAGGAAAGGAAAAGAAGCCACAGGAAAAAGCACTGGTAGGAATAGAAAACAATGCTGCAGTGGTGTTCATGATTTAAGAGTTAGGGCAACTGAGGAAGAAGCGGCGGAGCAGGGCCTGTAACCTCATCAACGGTAAACGGTAATAAAAGGTGTGTGAAAAAGTAAAATAAAGGAAAGGCATGGTGGACTGATGAGGCTAAAGAGGCAGTTGCCAAAACATGAATTTACAAGAAAATACTGAGAAATATGCTAGAAAAGGTGGGAAGACAGGAGAGAAAGCAAAAGAAGAGTAATGGATAAGTGAAAAGATTGGCCAAGGAAAGTAAAGATACAGTAGATGTAGAGTTTAGCAAGAGCATGGCAGCAAAATATCTGGAAAGTAAAAATCAAGTTTGTGAAAAGAGGTATGAAAGAACATTTTGAATTTGTGATGAATGAGTGTGGGAGGAAAAATGTAGGACCAGAACAAGAGTTAAGACTGATGGAGGGGGACATATCCAAAGGGGAGGTGGAGAGGGGTGACACAGAGGAGGCAATAAATAAATTAAAGTTAAGGAAAGCCCCTGGTAATAGCCTGGTACTGATGGATAACGGTAAAAATGTTGAAATATTGAAGAAATGTAACTTTGAAAGAGGTAGAGATAATATTGACAGCTAAAGGAAAATAGCTCTCAATCTACCTAATTTGCTTGATCTGCTTACCCTGTATTTGTAAGGTTCCTGCCTAATGGTTGCTATAATTATATAAACAATTTAGTGTAATAATAATAATAATAATAATAATAATAATAATAATAATAATAATAATAATAATAATAATAATAATAATAATAATAGTTAATAATACCATCAGGCCCAACCGGGAAGATGCCTACCGGCGCAATAGGCAACAACGTTAAAAAAAAAAATAAAAAAAATAAAAATAAAATTATTATTATTAAGTTCCGCCACTATACGCAGCACAAAAAAAAAAGAAAAAAAAAAAAAGAAAGATAAAACTGTAGGTGATGAAGAAAAAGGTTGTAGGAAAGGGTGGGGATGCATGGATCAAATTTTAGCACTGAAATTGATGACTGAAAAGTACCTAGAAATCAGAGGAAGCTGACTGCTGCTTTCATCAACCCAGAGAAGGTCTATCACAGGGTTAATAGGAAGGGTGCATGTGCTTACCTGAGGATTACGGTGTGGGAGGGCATTTATTCAGCTGTGCGAGTGTCTCTGTACATGTGAACGTGGAGTTGAGTGAGAGTTTTGGTGTTGGTGTGGGGTGTGAGATAAGGCATGTGATGTCACTGTTCAATATTTACATGATGGATGGTTATATGAGAGAAATGCATGCCGGAGAAGAGAATGATTTACAAGCTTGAAAATGATATACTTGGTGGCAGGCCTATTTGTAAATCAATTATAAACTATTGTTGTCATAAAGCTGAGAAGTTGCAGCAGAGGGTTGTGCATGAATCTGACAGGGTGTGTGAGAGAAAAAAGTTGAAAATAACTGTTGGCAGGAGTAGGGTAATGGATTTGATAGGGCAAGAGAACAGACTACTGATTTTGCTAAGCCACTCAGAGTTATGGCAGAGAGCACAAGTATAGTATCTGGTTAGGGAAGAGAAGATGGAAGTGGTTCAATATTAAGGGAAGTGACTGGTTCATATGGTAGAAAATCTGACCATCCTAGCATTTTCCGTAATTGTTTTAGCAGGGCGACAAAAGTATTACAGAATATTTCCCCATCCCAAATCACTGTTGGTAAAAATCAGCTTATTTTGCACATATTCATTTTGTAGATCACTATTAAAACTCAGAATATGTTTTCTCTCAATGTAACTTTTCAAATTTAGAGCTACAACACCTCAAACACTATTAGATTTACAACATTAGTTTCGGCTGTGTTCAGAAGAGTGAAATATAGGTGTTGTAATAGAAAATAATTCTGCTACCAGTCTTAGTTTCAAAGCTATAGGTCTCCAAGCACAAAACTATGTTGATGAGACCAAGCTTACCAGGGTCACTGGCATATAGAGGGTCATAACTTTAAAACCTGAAAAGATATAACATATATTCTATAAATATAATCAATGTTCCACACTTTTTTGCAATGACAACTGAACCAATATTTTAGAATTCAGTCTTGGAGAAGCAAGATTCCAAAAAAATACTTAAAATTAGGGACAAAGCCTAATTCTCAACTCTAATTCCAGGGCTAAAAGGTCGATTGTCAATTGCTAGCTCTCAAGTGATTTTTTTGTCAACAACTGTTTTATGAGAGAGAGAGAGAGAGAGAGAGAGAGAGAGAGAGAGAGAGAGAGAGAGAGAGAGAGAGAGAGAGAGAGAGAGAGAGAGAGAGAGAGAGAGAGAGAGAGAGAGAGAGAGAGAGAGAGAGAGAGAGAGAGAGAGAGAGAGAGAGAGAGAGAAAGTGTGAGGATAGGGGTAAAGAAAGGTATCAGAAATATCATTACCCTCTCCCTCCCTCATCTGCATTAATGACATGGACGTGGGACGCAGCACAGCAATCGTGAACATGCACAATGGAAATGAGCTACATAAAATGTGTATAGGAGTTTTGGCATGGACATAACACAAAAGGGAGTGGATCGGGGAATGGCTCAATGGGTAAAATGTGATTACTCCGAGATGGTTTAGTTATGTGATGAGAATGAATGAGGATGACATTGTAAAGATGGTTTATGACAGTGGGATCTTGGGAGAGGGTATTAGTGGGAGAGCACCAGTGAAATGGATTAATAAAGTGGACCAGTTTTGGAGTGAGAGCTGGCAAGTGAATGTGCTAAGAGAGAGTGCCAGAACAAGGAATATTGGAGATGCTTCTGCCATGGCCACCCCCTTGGGGAGAGTTACAGTAATGGGAGAAGGCATCAGAGATATAGATAGATATTCACCAGACCAGCATTTCTTAACCATTTCTGACATTAGCACCCCTGTACATAAGTATAGATAACCCAGAACCACCAGGTTTAGGTTCCTCAGCACCCCCTAAAACTTGATTGATAACACATAAAACACTAGATTTGTTATAGCACCAGACAAGAAAAACAAAATGTTTTCATATCTTTTTGTTCACTTAAAAAAAGTAAGGGGTCAAAGATGTCATTAGGATGCAAAACCAATCTGAAAATCTGGTAATGTGTTGACTGCATGCTACTGGAAGTTACTTTTCCTTCAGAAAAAAGCCAAATATGTACTTTCTATTGCATTTTAACTTGAGACCATTCCTCACAGCCCTCAGGTTCTGTTTCAGCCCTCCTGAGGGTGCTTGACCCCATGTTAAGAAATGCTGCACTGAAGAGAATTCCACATTTGAAGATACGCATGACAAACTTTCAACTGCCAAATAATTATCTGTACATTGAAGAGAATTAAGCTTCCTGCTCTGCAGCTTTCACTGAAAAGCTACATAGGACACTTGTTTATATTTACATTTCCTACTCATGTTATTTCTATTGTAAGTCCCCTTCACATACAAGTTATTCCTCACCATTGCTTCTCCTTCCAATGATTTATTATACAACATTATTAGTACTTCATTATCATAAAAGCCTGAGGACTACAATGTTTAAACAATACAAGGATATTTGTTTCCAGGGATAATAAAGAAACTCTTCACCAGTCACCATAATACTTAATGCTAAAACACATGATCAAAATAGGTTCCTTCTAACATTACACAACAATTCTAACCATTCCTATCTTGTCATGCTGCCTCAGCCAGCTGAGCCTCAAACAAAAAGATCCAGGACAGTACGAGGTAACTGATCACAGCTTACTTCCTGGGGCTGTCCAGATACATCATCCCACAAGTCCTCCAGCTGATCAAGTCTGTGGCCACTCTCTCGCCCATTACGATCATTATATAAGGCAGTGTCCATACTATGGTTGGTGCTGGAAACCTCTGTCCCTACCCTGAAGCCACGCTCCAACAGCAAGGATGCTTTGTTGGGGTGTATCGGTTGCCCTGAAGGAGTGCCATAGTCCCCGTAGTCATCTTCCAGGACAGGGATGGGTGCTCGTGGATTCTTCTTTGGTGGCAGTAATGGTGGGGAGTCTTTGGCCCTAGCCTGACCCATTACAAACTCCAGGTTTGAGTAGCAGGATGCATAGGAGGCATCACCATAGACAGCATCAGGATCTATCAGCTGACTTGGAGTGGATTCTCCAAGGTTAGTTAGGTCCTCATACACTGCTAAACCCTCCCCCACTGCTGATAAAAGGTCATTTACACTGCCCTGACTAAGTACCTCATCCAGCATGTCTGTATCAGAATATACACTGGCATCATCAGACCAAAACTGAGGTGAGGGACGAGATGGGGCAGCCACCCGAGGCGAACCTGTACCCACAACCTTGCGGCGCTCTAAGGTGGCTGTCAGCCTCTGCCGAATATCATCCACACTCTGGTCAGGGGAAGTTAGTAAGGATGAAGAGCTGGACAATACATCTGGCATGGTAGGGGGCACAGATATGGGATTATTGATGGAGGCTAAGGGAGGTGAACCACTAGGAGGAGGGTGGGACTGAGGCTTCCCTGAAACAGGGTCAACCAACTTCATGTTAGCTGATGGTCTGGGCTTGATATCTACACTGGCCACTTCCAGGGAACTTGGTGAGCGAGGAGCTGGGGTTGGAGTCTTGTGCCGCAAGGTTTCTTCTCCACTTCCAGTAGCTGCTAGTGGGGAGTCTAGCCCCAAAATTCGTTGAAACAAACCATAATTGTTCTTAAGTCTCTTGAAGGATGTAAAAGGCCTACCTGAGTCAAGGGGCAGGTACTGGAAGGGACGAGGCTCACTCATACTCTTGTCTGAGGGTCGCAACAGCTGCACATACACCTTCACAGGGTTCTCCACCTGAAGAGTAGAGGGATGTCAGAGCACAGGACAATCATCTAATATGTAAAACAAAACACCCTAAATAAACACAAGTTCTGCATACACAATCTTAATAGAAGACCAACCCAACAGGAACTACATGATTCCAGGCTGGAGGCAGCAGAACGCTAAGCCTCAGACCTTGCTATTATTTCCGATTGGGGCAAGAAGAACCTGGTGTCCTTCAACCCCTCAAAAACACAGTTTCTCCACCCATGCACTCAACACAATCTTCCAAACAACTATCCCCTATTCTTTGACAACAGTCAGCCATCACCTTCTTCAACACTAAACATCCTCGGTCTATCCTTAACTCAAAATCTCAACTGGAAACTTCGTATCTCTTCTCTTACTAAATCGGCTTCTTCAAGGTTGGGCGTTCTGTACCGCCTCTGCCAGTTCTTCTCCCCCGCACAGTTGCTATCCATTTACAGGGGCCGTGCCCGCCCTCGTATGGAGTATGCATCTCACGTGTGGGGGGGCTCCACTCACACAGCTCTCCTGGACAGAGTGGAGGCTAAGGCTCTTCGTCTCATCAGCTCTTCTCCTCTTACTAATAGTCTTCTACCTCTTAAATTTTGCCACCATGTTGCCTCTCTTTCTATCTTCTATCGATATTTTCATGCTGACTGCTCTTCTGAACTTGCTAACTGCATGCCTCCCCCCCTCCCACGGCCTCGCCACACAAGACTTTTTACTCAAGCTCATCCCTTTCCTGTCCAAATCCCTTACCCAAGAGTTAACCAGCATCTTCACTCTTTCATCCCTCACGCTGGTAAACTCTGGAACAATCTTCCTTCTTCTGTATTTCCTCCTGCCTATGACTTGAACTCTTTCAAGAGGAGGGTATCAGGACACCTCTCCTCCCGAAATTGACCTCTCTTTCAGCCACTCCTCTAACTCTTTTTAGGAGCAGTGACTAGCATGCTTTTTTTTCACATTTGTTTCCTTTTTTTATGCCCTTGAACTGACTCCTCTGCTGTAATAAAAAATAAAAATAAATAAATAAATAAATCTGTCTCAGAACAATTCAATTTGACAGAATGATTTCAGTGATATTCCATGATTCTCCATAGCCCCATTCCCCACTTCGTCACTATGTCCACGTCTCAAAGCCATAGAGTAGACAAGAAGCACGAGTGACTTTAAAATAGGAATCTTTGTCATTCTGTGCAGGTATAGACAACACCATACACTTGTGGTGAGTGAATCCATGACACTGCAAGCCAAGCTTATCTGCTGTATGACTTCTCGGCAAGATCAATTGTTGTTTGGATTGTGCTAGCCGACTATATCAAATTTTCCAAGATACAGTAGATCTTGATTTTGGTGATACAGGTGCCTCTCAATTTAAACAAGTATTGTGTGCTCTTCTTTATTCGAGTCCTGGTAGGCTGAGTTCCTCTAATCTAGTCTAGTCTAGTACGACAGACTTGACAGTTCTGGTACCATCTTAGTTGCAATCCTTTGAACCCTTTCGAGTTTCCTTATATCCTTTTTCCAGTGAGGTGACCAAACAGCTGCTGCATATTCTAACCTTGGTCTAATCAGTGTTGTTATTATCTTCTTCATCATGTTCCCAGCCAATTACTGAAATGCCACTCTAATATTTTGCAGCAGACTATATGTTTCTCTGAATATCTTGTTTATGTGTTTCTCAGGCATCAGTGTATCTTGTATTATGATTCCTAAGTCTTTTTCTTCATTCACTGTGTTGATGATTGTCCCTCCCATCCTATACGCTCCACATGGTCTATTTTTACTTTTTCCCATTTTCATTGTGACACTTCTTTTCATTAAACTCCATTTCCCATTCTTTAATCCATTCATGAATCTCATTTAAATCTTCCTGCAGCTTATTACAATCATCATCATCTCTTATTTTCTAAGCAATTTGGCATCATCTGCAAATATACTCACACATCTCTTTACTTTTTGCGGCATATCATTTATGTATATTAGAAAACATTATTGGCACTAACACTGATCCCTACAGCATTCCTCTTGTGACCTTTCTCCAATAATCAATTGATAAAAATGTTATTAGTGATTTTATGGGTTTAAGTTATGTTTGTGAAGTGTTTTAATCTGTTTTGGGGAGCTGTTTGATTATCTGCCATTCATTAAACCTTCATTTTAATGACTGAAAATTATGAATTATACCATAGGCCAACTTACGACCAGATCATTTTACCACCAGTCGGTCGAAACCAATCGAGGTCATAAATCGAGGTCGTAAGTCGACGACCACCTGTATTTATAACAAGGGATATGTATCATTTGAATTTGTGCCCAATCACTTACCTTAAAACTTGCATTAAAAGCTTTCTTTGCTCTAAGTGCATCTTGGCATTTCTATATCCATATCAGTTATAGAAGTCCCGCAGCAGAAAGGGATGTTCTATTGAAGTTCCTCGTGTTTCTAAACCATGAAAAATCTATGTAATATATCATTACCTGAAGCACTGAGTAGATGGTACTCACGAACCTCAAGAGATTTGTACCGTGGTGTCTTGAAGGAAATGGCCACTTGCTTGTGAACATCCGAGGCCTGGAAGTCGCCATAGCCTTCCCACTCCAACAGCCCATCCTTCTCCTCATAGAAGCGCACTTGGATGTCCTCTGTTGATGAAGCACTATCATTTGCTGCCCTAACACCACAAACTGTCTCTAAAAACTGTTTATTCACATGCTTTGGTTCTACATACATTTGCTACTGAATATAAATTTGATGTGTTACAAACAAATGAAACTCATACCATAACTGATAATTGAAGCAGAATGTCTTTTAAAATCAAAGAGAATCATCAAGATTTCAGAGAAATCAAACTCCACTTTCAACATTTACAACTTCTTGAATGTCACCAGTGTTGTACCTTTTGTGACCTTGTCACATAGTAGAATAATCTCCTTTCCCCCAGCCACACTACTGGTGCAGTCACTCAGTTTGCAGATGATTAGGTCAGAGGTGGCTTCTGTAAGGGTACAAAAAGAAGTTAAAGAAATGAACTTTGCATTAGAAGTATGTGAAATATGGCATATAGTCATTCCTGAGGAAAACAAGCTCTGTGTGAAGTAGAGCCACAGCCTGATGGGATATCTAGAGTGGGGAAATGCAGATGCTACACACAATTACACCAAGGAAACAGACAGCAGAGAAAAATTACCCTAACTAGACATGAGCCAATAATCATTATCACATGTGCTAACAAGTAAATCACCACCATAACCACCAAAGTCCAGGAATACACATGTACAAGTGTAAGGCCGCAGCCACACAGGGAGCGAGAAAGCAAGCGAGAGTGGCAAGGCGATCTCCCAGAATTTTCCAAAAAAATACCTCTTTTTTCCTCTTCAGATCTTGCATTATTCCTTTCCTTTGCCTCTGCTAGAAGTCACTCCATATCTTCCTTTCTTCTTCATTTTTATATTTCCTTTCATTCTTCTATTTCCCTTAGTTAAGTTGTTCTATATAATATTTCCTCCGTTACTTTCTGTGATTTCTGTCTTAGTTTGACTGGTCTTGTTTTACCCACTATGTAAGGCCCACCATTACAGTCTCTTCCACCTCCGCCTCAAGGTCTTGTATTTCATCGTCATTTAAGTTCTTCAGTAAATCTTACACTGACTTTAGCTCTTCCTTCTCCCTTCTTGGCCTATAAGTTGTTCTTCTCTTTCATTTCGAATATTATAACACTTTTTTTCTTATCCGCCAAATCTTTTACTAAAAATAACAATATCTTTTCTTCTTATTGACCTTGACCATCTCTTTTTTTCCACATTTTCCTTCTCCTCCTTTAGTTGCTTCTCAATTATTTTCATGAAGTCTACATTAGCTTTTTCGTGCTCTACTTTCCAGGTCTTTATTTCGCCCAGCACTTCCTCCCCAACTCTCTTTTCCTCCTTGTCCATTATCACTTTCAAGTCTTCATTTTCTTTTCTTACAACTCTGAGTCCTTCCTTTACCATCATTTCAGATTTCGACAACTGTTCTTTCAACTTCTCATTTTCCTGCACCAACTTTTTCTCCCTGTCTTCCAGACTCCGTACTCTTGATCTTAATTCACTATGTGATTTCTTACTTTGTTCTTCCTCCTCTTCCATGGACTTCACTCTCTCAATCCACATGTTCAGTTTTTCCTCCACTAATAACACTTTTCTGTATACAGCAGATGATTATGTAACCCCAAAACCACTGAAACTCGGCTCACTGATTCCAGAACATTCGTCACTGTCTAGGCCTTCCATAACTTCTTCCCGCATTTTCTGCCTTGTTCCAGTTCCTCTTTCTCTTCTTTTCTGTGCCTGCCACCCCTCATCCTCATCACTCATTCTACACAAGCTTTTTAAACTCTTGCATGGACAGGAGACGGGCCTGAGCACACCCTTGACCCTGTAAACACAGCAACTCGCTTTGCAGACGACAGCAGCGCAGCTCCTTGACCCACACCTTCTCTCTTCGCCTTCTCAACGGTGTGTGTGTGTGTGTGTGTGTGTGTGTGTGTGTGTGCACCTTTTTTGTATTAGTTCTTTTTGTTTGCGGAAAATGTAAACAATGTTTTTGATCTTACTGACATCGGCAAACACACCAGCCCTCATTGACAGACCAACTTGGTCAGGTCGGGTGATGCCCATGGCCCCTCCATAGAGGGACAAAATCTTTAACACCAACATTATTTACATCATGGTGATGTCTGTGCATTTGAACAGTGCTGACAACTGTAAAATTGCTTAACCTCTGCATAGTGGGGAGAGATTAATCATTTTCATATTTATTCTGATGGGAAAATTATTCCAGTGTTTGAACAAATAAGTTTCTAGTCTTTATGAATGAATAAAGTTTGAGAACCAGGGTTCCAGTGTAATAACCTACTTCAAGCATGAAGTAAGAAGAAAGTAGATCTAAAAAATAAATGATGGAACCAATTCTAGATCAAAAAACAAAACTAAAAACAAACTATTCCATGTACTACATCACTTGTCTATATAGGTAGAAGAAAGATAACTGCTACTACCACTCACTTTTATCATATATAGGATGGGAGACGACGGCTTTCAGGGGGAAAGTAAACTTTCCTTTCTCCGGACCTTCCAGGAAAACTTGGAAACACAGCCGCAGGGCATTGAGGTCAATACTCTGTGTTTGACTTCTGTGACTGAAACCAGCTGAAATTAGATGCAAAATAACCATATATGATTAAGAAAAAATTGGTCTAGAAGGTATACAATGTCATTCTAAGATATTAAATGCATTGATCACTGATACAACATTTATGATGTGTAATAAATGTGAACGTGAGGTCCATACTTTCATTTTGGAGCTTACACATCCACATTTGACAATGCTTTCGTAGAAGTGGTGAGTATTTCCATGGGTAGTTTTATGAACCTGGTGATAGTATGACAAGGCTTCTGCACCACACACGTGAAAAACACTCGTGAGAACCCGACTAATCTCCTTTGTAGTCTTTGGAAATATATGTTGTGAGAGTTGAAAAGGTCTGAGAATATGGACCTCAGAGGCACCAACTCACAAGTGTGTTGGTACAGGTAACTCTCAATTTACGCAAGTTTGGTTTACGCGTTTTTAAAATAACAAGGGGTCCAAAATCCAAATAAATGTTTAATTTACACATTTTTTTTCACTTATACGCGATATTTTATGGAGTGGACACCAGATGTCTCACACAACTTATGGAAAAAATAGTAATTGGGCGGCACTGGACTGACTAACTGACCTTTTTTGTATGGTTGCCTCCCTCACCAAGCGCCACACGGCCATGCCGCAGGACATCATGAAGGCGGACATACTTATATATACACCTATACATATTGACATGAACCGGACATGATGCTGTAAATAATTTTAAAATTACTATGGCAACGAGGTGCTGAGGGTGAGATGGTTGCGGAGGCGTTGAGCGGCAGATCTGCTAAACTAAGGAAAGTGTAAGATGCGCTATGTGCTTTCCACTGTGGCCTTACACATGTTATTATGCTTACTCCACATTTTCATTGTCTGTTTGTGGTGCCCCGCAGGGCGCTGCATCTACCAACACAGACGCAGTAACATCACCTGACCCAGTACGAGCATCACAAATAAATAAAGAAGAAGAAAGCGATGTAGAACGTTAGAATTCATTTATAAATAAGAACAATTTGAAGAACACAGAACAGCGAGGCGACAGTGTGAAAAACAAATCATTATCGAAATACACAGGAAGTAAAAAGGGGCGTCTCAGGACACCATACAGCCGGTGCTCTGCTGGCTCTCCGAAACCACCCACTTCACCCAACGACAGCACCACGCCATAGGCTATAAGGACGAGAATCATGTAAACTGAAGCCTTGTAGAATAAGACTACTCATGCATATTCACTCTTGTGTACCATCACCATAAAGGATGTAACCAAATCATAGGGTTAGGAATGCACCCTCAGTGCAGAGACCTTACATGTAGTAACAACATTCATGATGCAGTAGTGATGTATAGTGACGTAGACAACCATGATAATGTACGGGCCCTCCGCCCATATAAGGGGTTCCCTTAGAACACCCGAGGCAGAACTAGACATAATTCTGACCGACATTCATGTGTCCAATTTTTAGACACAATATATGTTATGTGATCATCTACGCTACCGTACGTAGACAGTGAAGTGGGATACCGTAAAGGAAAGCGCATCTAGTACAATTGTGTATAGTGGTTCTGTTATTAGAATAAGATGAAATATCAGGCCAAGTAGTGAGAGAGTGCAGTGAACAGTTAATAGAACCAATTCATGACATTATAAGTTGCTTGATTAAGACTGAGGAAGTCCCAGTACAATGGAAGAGGGCACATGTGGTTTCACAATATAAGAGCAGAACCAAACAAGAGCCCCTGAACTAAAGCCTGGTCTCCCTAATAAGTGTAATGTGCAAACTGTGTGATGAGGTAATCAAGGACAATGGACGCCAGAAATATATTTTTCACCGTTGCTGGATGGTAAATTTACATTAGAATTCAACTGATTCAAGTAAGAAAATCTGCAAGTATTTTTTTCTCAGTTTAGCCAGTGGACCCCAAAACACAATTTTCCTCAAGCATCCACTCCCCTTAACCCGGTAGCAGCGGGGATCATGTTTCTTAATGGTCCCTCTAAGCGAGAAAAATGAGAAAAAATCACCCCTCACACAAACCATTTCATTATATATATCAAAGCATTTGTGATCAGATTATGTATCATCTATTTTTGGGGGTTTATATCATGGCACAAATTTGGCCCGTCGCTGCTACACGGTAAAGCCACAAATTTGGCCCGTTGCTGCTACCGGGTTAAGTAAGAAAATCTGCAAGTATTTTTTTCTCAGTTTAGCCAGTGGACCCCAAAACACAATTTTTCTCAAGCATCCACTCCCCTTAAGGAGGATACGTAACTCACCCCATGAGAGATGTGAATCTCTTAGCACACATAAAAGCTAATTTGTGTAAACACATACTTACTCTGGAAAGGATCAACCCGTATTTCCTCCCTCAACTTCAGCGCATCATCCACATCTCTTTTCTTAACGCACTGAATACCCAGGTTGCTGAACACACACTGCATCGAGTCATTGTTGATGGTCATGGTGCAAACTCCCTTCTTGCAACCCTCCTTTCCCACCAGGTTGTGTGGATGAGGGCGGTAAGGGGGGTCAACTGTAACACATGACACGACCACCACTGCCGGCCCCTTGTATCCCATCACCTGTGGAGCAGTAGTACCATACCAACATGTCATAAAACTGTGATAAGGAAAATTAAACATGTGAGACACACTTTCAAGTCAAGCTTACTAAATTCAGAGGGTGACCAATGTTAACCCTTTCAATACGGTGATGCAGACGTCGGCGTCACAGTATGGAAAGGGTTAAGAGGAAATGGAAGAGGATCAAACCTCTTCTAAACCTCTTAATCCTCTTCCATTTCCTTTACAGAAGTTTAGAAGAGGATTAAGAGGAAATGGAAGAGGATTAAGAGGTTTAGAAGAGGATTAACCCTTTCCATATGGTACTGAAAGGGTTAAAAAAAAAGTATACTATAATGGTTCCAAAATATAGTATTAAAGTCATACCTGAATTGCTGGGTAGGTTTTATTCTCTGCTGTGCTGCTGACGCCAGGAATGGATCCCGCAGAGCGGCCCTCACAAATGTATCTAAACCGCAGTGCCTTGGGTTGAGGCTGTTCTAGGATACGCACCTATAATGGGAAAAGTTTCCACGCTGCATATATTATGAAAAAAACTTATAATCTCTTAAATTATATACCTATTTTGAATATTCTAAACATGAAAATGATCAAGGCCAGTGTTGGAATTTTACATGTTGAAGTTGGTCAAAGATGAGTATTACTTAACCCGGTAGCAGCGGGGATCATGTTTCTTAATGGTCCCTCCAAGCGTGAAAAATGAGAAAAAATCACCCCTCACACAAACCATTTCATAATATATATCAAAGCATTTGCGATCAGATTATGTATCATCTATTTTGGGGGGTTTAAATCATGGCACAAATTTGGCCCGTCGCTGCTACACGGTAAAGCCACAAATTTGGCCTGTCGCTGCTACACAGTAAAGCCACAAATTTGGCCCGTCGCTGCTACACGGTAAAGCCACAAATTTGGCCCGTCACTGCTACTGGGTTAAGTAGTCTTGTAGTTCCAGTTTTCTAGGTATTATCCCATCTACATTGGTATACATCACACTTAAAACCTTAGTTGTTCCAATTTTGTCTAGTTTCTGTTCACTTTCGGCTTTTCCCTTACGTACCATTTCTTTACCCTGTCTCCCAAAACTCTCCAAAAAAATAAAAATAAATAAATAAATAAAAAAATTAAAATCTTTCTCTTCTGTTCTTGCACTATTCTTCTCCTTTACCTCTGCTTGCAATTCTCTCTCTCTCTCTCTCTCTCTCTCTCTCTCTCTATTTCCTTACATTCATCTACTTCCCTCAGTTTATTTGTTCTATACAGTATTTCTTCTGTTACCTGCTGGGATTTTAGTTTTAATTTCATCGGCCTTGTTCTCCCTTCTATATAAGGACCCAGCCTAACAATCTCTTCTACTGCCTCCTCAAGATTTTGTCGTTCTTCATCATTCAAGTTCTTAAGTAAGCCCTTCACTGATTTTAGTTCTTCCTTTTAGGTTTGTATGTTATATTCTTCTCCTTCATTCCAAATATTATTACACTCTTTTTCTTATCTGCCACATCTCTTACTAACTCTTTGTTTTTCTTTAAAGCCTTGACCGCCTCTTTCTCTATGTTTTCCTTTTCTTCTTTCAGTTGCTTTTCAATTACTTCCTTGAGGTTTACATTAGCTTTTTCATGTTCAACTTTCCAGGTCTTCACTTCACCCAGCACTTCCTCTCTGACCCTCTGCTCCTCTTTGCTCACTATTTCTTTCAGGTCTTCATTTTCCTTCCTTGCTACCCCTTGGCCTTTCTTCATCGCTTTTTATCATATGTGTGTGTGTGTGTGTGTATTTACCTATTAACCTATTTGTAGTCTATAGGGCCCGAGCTAAGTTCTAATAGTCCCGTCTCCATGTCTACATTGATCCAGCCTTTCCTTCATTTGATGGACACTGCTCGCCTCCACCACCTCTTCCCGCAGGCTGTTCCGTGCGTCAACACTTCTATGTGGAAAACTATACTTTTTCAAGTCACTCAAACAGGCTCCTTTATTAAGTTTCTTTCCATGTCTTCTCAGCCCCTGTGTTCTCGCAGTAGAGATCATCTCTATCCACCTCATCAAACTTATTTACCAACTTATAGGGGAGAGCGGTGATAGTTCGGCCACTTTTTACAAAAAATTTGTGGAAAAATCAACCATTAAAGTTAGCTTTAATTGCTTGATGCATAAATGTAGCGTCATCCTTTGGCTCATTTGTGTGGAGATATGAAATAAGTGATTAAGTAGGGGTTTCTAAAGTGGCCGAACCATCCCACACTGTGGTGCTGGTTCGGCCATGGTGATGGATCATTCAACCACCAAAGTAAGGCTGCTAATATTAAACAGAATTTATCTATAGGCATAAGAAACATCTGCGTGTAGAAAATAAACACTTTATTGTATTGAAAACCATCCATACCTATCATCCTTTCTAAAAAAAAGACACCGCTTAATAAATCGTGATTTCAACCATTAAAAATGTAAAGTAAATTGTCTCCTTAATTCACTGGTGTTTAAAGAACATAACATGATTCATTTGTATTTCAAGATAAAAAGGAAATTGTGATTTCTGATTACTCACATAGTTCGACCACTGACAAACCTCCCACCTCGATGTTGACTGAACCATCCCTAATGTTTTTAGTTTTGTTATGGCCACTCAGATGATACGTGCAAGCATCTCACATAACTTAGGGATGTCAATACTACCACTAACTGTGCTTCTGTGCTGACACCCTGCCTGGTCAAACTATTTCGTCTCTGCCTATCAACATCTATCTTTCCTTCCTGCTGGAAGTATGCCTTTGTACAGCCTGTGCCTAAGAAGGGTGACCACTCCAATCCCTCAAACTACCGCCCAATAGCTTTACTTTCATGTCTATCTAAAGCTTTTGAATCAATCCTTAACCAGAAGATTCAAAAGCACCTTTCCACTTCTAACCTTCTATCTGATCGCCAGTATGGGTTCCGCAAGGGGCGTTCTACTGGCGATCTTCTTGCTCTCTTAACTGACTCCTGGTCATCCTCTCTTAGCAGTTTCGGTGAAACTTTCTCTGTTGCGTTAGACATATCGAAAGCCTTCGATAGAGTCTGGCACCAGTCTTTGCTTTCTAAACTGCCCTCTTTCGGATTCTATCCCTCTCTCTGTTCCTTTATCTCCAGTTTCCTTTCCGGCCGTTCTATCTCTGCGGTGGTAGACGGTCACTGCTCTTCCCCTAAACCTATCAACAGTTGCGTTCCACAGGGCTCTGTCCTATCACCCACTCTCTTCCTGTTATTCATCAATGATCTTCTTTCCATAACAAACTGTCCTGTCCACTCGTACGCCGACGACTCCACTCTGCATTATTCAACTTCTTTCAATAGAAGACCATCACAACAGGAAGTACACGACTCCAGACTGGAGGCTGCAGAACGCTTAACCTCAGACCTTGCTATCATTTCCGATTGGGGCAGAAGGAACCTTGTGTCCTTCAATGCCTCAAAAACTCAATTTCTCCACCTATCAACTCGACACAATCTTCCAAACACCTATCCCCTATTCTTCGACAACACTCAGCTGTCACCGTCTTCAACACTAAACATCCTCGGTTTATCCTTGACTCAAAATCTCAACTGGAAACTTCATATCTCCTCTCTCGCTAAATCAGCTTCCTCGAGGTTGGGCGTTCTGTATCGTCTCCGCCAGTTCTTCTCCCCCGCGCAGTTGCTATCCATATACAGGGGCCTTGTCCACCCTTGTATGGAGTATGCATCTCACGTGTGGGGGGGCTCCACCCACACAGCTCTTCTGGACAGAGTGGAGGCTAAGGCTCTTCGTCTCATCAGCTCTCCTCCTCATACTGATAGTCTTCTACCTCTTAAATTCGGCTGCGATGTTGCCTCTCTTTCTATCTTCTATCGATATTTCCACGCTGATTGCTCTTCTGAATTTGCTAACTGCATGCCTCCCCCCCTCCTGCAGCCCCACTGCACACGACTTTCTACTCATGCTCATCCCTATACTGTCCAAACCCCTTATGCAAGAGTTAACCAGCATCTTCACTCTTTCGTCCCTCACGCTGGTAAGCTCTGGAACAATCTTCCTTCATCTGTATTTCCTCCTGCCTACGACTTGAACTCTTTCAAGAGGAGGATATCAGGACACCTCTCCTCACGAATCTGACCTTGCTTTTGGCCACCTCTTCTGATTCTTTTATGGGAGCAGCGATTAGCGGGCTTTTTTTTATTATTGTTTTTTTTGTGCCCTTGAGCTGCCTCCTTTGTTGTAAAAAAAAAATAATAATAAAATAAAATCACCATGATAATATATCGGTGAGCAGCCCCATATATTCACAAACCTAAGGCTTACGTTACAAACCTGAAAAATCACATACACTCTGCTCTCGATTTAACGGACCCTGATTTGACGGATTTCAGATTTAACGGACCACAAAATCTAAACAGACAAATGTCCGGTGTCCGGTGTGACACTGTCTTTAGAAACGTCAAAACTCTAAAATAATAACTATCACAGAAGTGATATTTTTCATCAAAATTACTTGCATCGCCTCCCTTAAGGCGGCGCCGTCACACTATCCACTCAACCACTGCCTCCCCTATTCAGCCACCGCCTCCCCTTTATTAGGTTCGTCAGTTTATTTTACGTTTTTTTTTATTTTCGCCGCTTATAACGGACTTTTGGCATTAATGGACTAAGTTCCCCCAAAATTAGTCCATTATATAGAGAGGATTTACCATATTTCATTCTGGGGACATCTGGGAACTGTTGTGTCAAACGGACGTGTTTTGGGTGTTGGTTTCGTGCCAGTAACAATAACCCCTAGGCCTACCAAAACCTAACCATCAGGGTATAAGACACAGGGTTATTTTTCAAATCTTCTTGTTTGAAAAAAAGTGTGTCTTTTATATGACGGGAAATATGGCAGGTGTGGCCAGCTAGCAGGTGTTGTGGACATTGATCAGGGGACGGAATCTGATGTATGCCCAAACTTGTTTCGTCTGAATAAGGTATGTAATGCATTTATTAAACACTGGTTTAGTGAGTGCTTTGGATAACTCTCACTTTCATTCAGAATTAAACAGGCACATTTTATGGCAAAAAAAAATAAATAAATAAATAAATAAATAAATAAATAAATAAATAAATAAATAAATAAATAGGTAGTTTGAGTAAAGGAGGGTAAACTTCAATTTTCTGCCATTACCCTGTATATACTGTACTTGAAATGCTATACATGGTTTTCCTGATGGTGTGGCCACACTGCACGTGGTTTGCTGGGAGGGTAGAGGGTAGCGGGACGCCTAGCGGGTCAGAGGCAAGAACAAACACGTTATCTAATAGGAGTGGCCATACAGGACGCGGGTAGCGGGTAAGCTTGGAGGGAACCCATTACCCGCGTCCTGTATGGCCACTCGTATTAGATAACATGTGTTTGTTCTTGCCTCTGACCCGCTAGGCGTCCCGCTACCCTCTACCCTCCCAGCAAACCGCATGCAGTGTGGCCGCACCCTTATACATGGTCTAATTTGGAACCTGACAAAAGGAGGGCTTTCTAAAAGTCTCCCACTCAAAACACCTCCAAGGATTCAAGTTCCACAACTTACATATGCTTTCCTTTTACTTTCCATGTCTGGATCAGTTCTGGAGAGGCTAGTGAGGGTAGAAAAATTGGCTTCACTGGCGGCTCCTGCGCCATCACCACCGATCTGCAAGCCGCCATACACTGACATGTCTGAAGCAGCACACTCGGGGGCATCCTGACCAATAATGTCAACTGTGGAAAGAAAATTACAATTACAAATTTCTCCAGCACTAAGCATGGAAATGTTTATACCAAAGGATCCCTTCAACACCCTTTGGATGTATACACTGGTGGGTATGGTTACACTAATTAGTGAAGCTAACTTTTTCACTACCAGATTAGTGCTTTCACTACTTTTGGAAACTGTCAAAAGAACAATTAGCATCCACTAAAATTAGTTCTGCTAACTTAAAGTTCACCAAGAAATTGTGGTGTTCGGGGAGGCACCAGTAAAGTTTTTGATAAAATTTATCAGGGTAATAAACTGTGTTAAATTAAAGAAAAGAAAATAAGCAGATATATATATATATATATATATATATATATATATATATATATATATATATATATATATATATATATATATATATATATATATATATATATATATATATATATATATATATATATATAGGTGTTTCATAATTGTTCACCAAACTTTCAGGGTCACTTCTATGGTGAAAACTAAGCTATTTTATCATATACTATATTGTCTAAAATTGCGTTATTTAGGAGATAATAAGTTGCTACACATTGTCTTTATCGACATTATTAAGGATATCAGACGTTTAGCTGCGTGTGGACAGATTCCATGGACACCCAGACTTATTACTGATGTGATACATAACACAGATACTTTGTCAGTGGTAATGTATTCATTTTTTCTTCAAATGAGCAGCCTCTAGCGGCTAAGCTTAAATAGCAGATATCATATTTATGTAGTTGGTAACACTGCGAGACGTAGCCTGCGACAGAATTTTAACCCATCAGCTCGTTTCAGGTATCAAGGTTTGTTCGTTGTTCGACACTTAGAACGCAACTCGAATCCGAGCTGTAGTTGCTGTTGTGGTGGTCAGAGTGCTCATTCACAGGTCCTCACTCTCTAGCAGGTATGTACATTAACATTACAGTGTCAGTGTAGAAAAAATTCCACAGTAAATGACGAGTGATAATTATTTTATGATAGAACGTTTCGTTAGCAGTCCTTTCTTATTGTACCAAGACAGCACCGACACTGCATCGGACAAATGAATCCATCGCATACTGTGGGTTTGTTTCTCCATTGAAAATCGTTACTATTCTCCACATTATTACTGGCATAAATATTGTAAGAATAGCACTTGATAAATTCTGCTGGTTCATCGATGCCAACTATAATAGTTGTTTACTGGAACATGTAATACCATACAAGTCAGATTTTGAAAGAGATTACATATGCTTAAGAAGTTTCCTTTTATCATGTGATAAGTACCAGCGATAGGCATTGTTATGGGGTAGTGTTACGACCACAGTATGGTATGTGCTTCATGCATTATTAATGATGTTCACATACTTTTCCTACACAGGTTTAAATGATGGCATCGTACACCTTCGCAGAACAAGTTGATATGCTGATGTGTTATGGTGAAGCACGTGGGTGCGGCAGAGAAACAGAGCGGTTGTATGGAGCAAAATATCCATTACGACGTCAACCGTATCATCAGACAGACGACTGAGAGAGACTGGCAATCTACGCACAACCAGACCCGATGCAGGTAGACCTCGGAGGGTTCGCACACCAGACACTGAAGAGGAAGTGTTGAACGCTGTTGCTGACAATCACAGAACTAGCGGGGTTAGTTCATCATCGGTGTGGAGAACGCTGCATGAGCAGTTATTGTACCATATTCAGAGGGTACAGGCATTGTGTCCTGGTGACTATCCAAGGCGATTAGAATTTAGCCAGTGGTTCTTAAATAAAATAGCACATAATTACAACTTTTGCAATTCTGTATTGTTCACAGATGAAGCCTCATTTACCAGAACAGGCATGTTCAATACTCATAATATGCACTACTGGGATGACGAGAATCCACATACCACGTGGAACAGACGACATCAGCAGAGGTTTTCAATCAATGTATGGTGTGGCATACTTGGTGATAGTCTGTTGGGCCCTCATGTACTTCCCATGAATGGCCAAACGCCAAATCTTGAGTTTTTACAAAACACTTTACCTGGCTACCTGGAAGATATATCATTAGCCAGAAGAGCGTGGTTTATGCGATGGAGCCCCACATAATACACATAATGTTTTTAGCTCGCATTTCATGGTAAAGTTATTGCACATGGCGGTACCATAAGCGTGGCCAGCGGTCACCAGATTTAAATAGATTTCTTCGTGGGGTCACCTGAAATCCCAAGTGTATGCAACACCAATTGATAGAGAGGAGGATTTACTCGTATCCAGGATGCATGTAATGACATTCGCAATATGCCAGGTGTATATCCATGGTCATGTAACCTCTGTATGGAGAAGCATTTGTTGTGAGAGTTATGATCGGTTTAGTTCCTGCCATAGCTACAGTTTTATTCTCATTTATTATTTATAATATGTATAATGTATGTTGTGGGTTACCATGTATTAGTTAGATAAACATTATCTACATAAAGCACACACATGTTACTTACGTGGATACTGGACGCTAAATAAATATTAAATTTTGAACTTCCGGAAACATTTCCTGGGTCCCTTATAAATCATAACGGAGAAAATAAACTTAAACACAAATATACCTATTATTCCTTACATGAGGCGATCTAATGATCTATGTTTAATAACACGAGGTTGGTAGTATCACTGAGCTACGTATGGTGAGTGATTTATGTAAGGCACCGCACAGCGAAGGCCATATGTCACTGCTATGTATGAAATACATCAGTAATTCCTACATGTCACTAATCTTGACTTATGTATGAAAACCCTATTCCATGTCAAAGTTTTTGTTGTTTCACAACACGATGTAGTCATCTAGGTGTATAATGAAAGCCCAACAGCCAAATACCAGGATGCCATCACCGGGAGGCCTCCCTCTTACAGTGTTGCTAATACAGCCGCTACATTCCATAATAAGAAGGAAACATTATCTGAGAATACTCTACAGAATAAAAATGTTTAGTTTTACTATAGAAGACCCCTCAAATTTGGTGAACATTATGAAACACCCTGTATATATATATATATATATATATATATATATATATATATATATATATATATATAATATATAGCAAAAATATATATTGGGATAATACAATTTATACTTAGTAGTGCATAATGACAAACCAGAAAAATTACTTTAGAAGAGCAGAAGCTAATATAAATATTTTATAATTAATGTCAATAATTCAAATGCTTCAAAGTTTATAGCATGAAAGCAATTAAACAATCACATAAACTTTGACCAAACAATAATTTAAGGCACCAGTTTCTTCTTTGGAAACTTTGAAACGCAAAACTATGCAAAGTTCTGTGTGGTTAGAAACACACATGACATGAGATTTTTTATTTTTATACAAGTGTTTCAGTCCAAAGAAATATGAACCTCATTCAAAATACTGGCCACCTGATTCACAAACAAATAAACAGTAACTGATTAACCTCCTTCAATCCAGTGAAGTATCTATATGTCATACTATACAATGGAGCCTTGGTTGTCAAACGGTTCTCATCTTGAGCAAATCAGTTCTTGAACGTACTTTCCGAATAAAAAAATGGACCAGTTTCCCAGAAGAATCTCATTTCTCGAAAGTTGGAAAGTTTGGTTTAGTCAGCGCAACATCTGTGGTCATATACCGGAGAAAGACAGAAGGGGAAGGAATTATAGAAGGGAACAGATCCCAGGAGACGAGACACAACCCCTGATTAATACCTGGTACCCATTCACTGCTGGGTGGACAGGGGCATAGGGTATCGGAAAAGCCGCCAAAATTTTTCCACTCCTCCTGGGAATCGAACCCGGGCTCTCTCGGTTGTGAGCCGAGTGTGCTAACCACTGCACCACGAAGCCCCCTCTCATTTCTTGAACAGGCAAGCCGAGCACACTCTCAGTCAACTAATTCCCGCCCATCTCATTTACAACTGCTTTTAACCTCCCTAACACCCACGTTTATTACCATGATGTATTTACCTAGTTGTAATTTTACAGGGCCTGGGCTTACACTCGTGTGGTCCCATCTCCATATCTGTACTTGTCTATTTTTTCCTTAAAGTTGTGCACACTCTTAGCCGATACTACATCCTCACTTAGTCTATTCCAAACCTCTGTGTTTCTTTGTGGGAAGCTATATATTTTTATGTCTCTCAAGCATCTTCCTTTTCTCAATTTTTTACTGTGTCCTCGTGTGTTGCTGGTGTTTCTTCCTTCTCTTAGTAGTAACTCCTCAATATCTACTTCTTCCATTTTATTCCACAATTTGTAAATTTGTATTAGGTCTCCCCTTTCTCTTCTTTGTTCCTTTGTTCTTCATATGACAACCCCTCCAGTTCTGGAACCATCTTCGTTGCCATCCTTTGTATTCTTTCTAGTTTTTTCAAGTGTTTCTTCTTATGGGGAGACCACACAGTTTCTGCATATTCCAACTTTGGTGTAATCATAGTGGTAATCATCTTTTTCATCATATCCTTATCCATGTAGTGGAATGCTATTTCTATATTTCTTATCATTCTATACAGTCACCTCTCGATTAACGCAAGGGTTACGTTCCTGGAGATGTCGCGTTATTTAAAATTGCGTTACTTAAACATAATTTCCCCATAGGAAACTATGGTAATAGGGGGGGTATCTTCCTGGATAATGGTAAAGTCTGCCTCTTTTGGGGATTTTGTTACTCTAACCTTAAAAAAAAAATTATCAATACATTAGTGGGTCACGGAAACAGCAAAGGCACACGCTCTCATTTTGTTTAAATTTGTTCTTCAGCCGCGTCGGCCACCATCCCTCCCCGCCCTGCGCTCCCGCCACCAGCCGCTCCCCTCACCTCCACCACCTCGCCTCGCCTGCCTCCCTCCTCTTCCTTTGACTGCCCATGCTGTTGGTGACAAGTATGACTCCTTTGAGTTGGAGTTTTCTAAAGAAAGAACTGCTGCACTGCACTTGCGAGTCGCTGACACAACAAAGATGTCCTCTTGTGTTCCTAGCGGTAATTTCTTCTTTTAGTAGTAACTCCTCGTTGTCTACTTCTTCCATTTGTGTGTGTGTGTGTGTGTGTGTGTGTATTTACCAAGTTGTATTTACCTAGTTGTAATTTTACAGGGCCTGGGCTTACGCTCGTGTGGTCCCGTCTCCGTATCTATAATTATCCAACTTTTCCTTGAAACTTTGCACACTCTTCGCCGATACTATTTCTTCACTTAATGTGTGCGTCATTGTCATCAGCTAACTGCTATAATCGCGGAATATTCAATGATCTTCCTTATGTAATTTAATAAAATAGTGGCAGTCAGTGACACGGTCTATCTCAGTAAAGCGTTTCTTGCAGCTTCAATCAGGCTGAGACTATAGAGTGGAGACGCGTATGAGTACCACAGGAATCAGACACGTTCGGTACAGGATGTTTCATGTGCCGTTGGGTATGTTTTCTCCAACGTCGTCTAGTAATATATCTCAACGATCTACAGAATTATTTACTCAGGCAAAATATCATGAAATATAACATTTTTGCACATAATAAGTTAACCCATAATGCTTGTCTAAAATGTCGGCCCACAAGAGCCCCACAAAAGCTGATTTCTCCCACAAATTTGTGAGGATTCCCCACGAAGTAGTAAAACTGGCCTAGCAGTCATATACCATGGCAATAATGGGACTAGGATTGCCAAAGAGACCACTGAAGAAAGCCTACAGGCACTATAGGCAACACACACACACACACACACACACACACACACACACAAAAAAAAGAAAAAAAAAAAAAACCCTCACAATTACATTACACGGTAAATGATAACATAAAGGAGTCAGAGGTGGAGGTATTTTTACCAACTCCAACTCCGACTCCAGCCAAAAGTAGCTCACTCTGACTCCACACCCTTGACCAGAACTATCAAGCCTGCTATGCGAGACTAGATTGGAGGAACTGGTGGTAGCGTCTACTCACATTCACCACCAATGCAAGATGGCGCCACTATAAAACACCTCGCCTCGCCCCAGAGGCTGGGCTGGGCGACCATCAGGCCCCAAGCCTTGGGAAAAATAAAAAATAAATAAAAAAAAAGAAAGAAGAGAAAGAGGAGACCTGATAGCACTGTACAGGAATACAAGTGGAATGGATGTGTTGGATAGAAATAATTGATCAAGACCGAAGCGGGGAGGCAACTAAGAAGCCAGAGCAAGAAATTGAGAAAGGAGACTTGTTTGAAAGACTATGTGGTGCAGCTGACCCGCCTGTGGGCGAGCCTCCAGTAACTCGCTCAGTGAGGTGGGTACCTCTTTGGCCGACTGTTTAACCCTTAGAGTACGGGTGGCAATGTATTTCTCTGGATGGTGTGCACGGGGAAAATTTAGACATTTAAAAGAGGTGAAAATGGTGTCCTTCTTCTTTGCAATAATTGTATATTTATCTAGTATATATGATGGAGTAATAAAACTTCTCTCCTAATAATAATAAAAGTTATGACAACCGAAAATAATGAGCATTTTCTCGTGGCCGTGACGTGTCGCGTGGAAGCACCCCACTCGCTCTCACTTTCTCTCTCTCTCTCTCTCTCTCTCTCTCTCTCTCTCTCTCTCTCTCTCTCTCTCTCTCTCTCTCTACCTAGTTGCCCCTCCCTCCTCTGTCAATGTCACTACCATAGCAGTCATCAGAGTCACTGTCACTTTGATTCGCCCGCGCTCTACTTCTGCCCGGAGCAGAGGAACTGCTGACGTGTCACGAGACATGACAGATGTATTCCAAACAAAAGTGGAAAATGATCTGTGGCACTGAGACAAATGAGAGTGTGTACGGGTGCCAGATGCCTCCACCATTCTTCTGAGTCAAGAACTGGCGGTATATTTGAAACGTAGGGAGCGTAGAGTGTGATGATTATATATATGATCCCCAAACAGGTGGGGCGTGTGGTAACACACTTATATATACGATCGCTGTAATCTAAGGGTTAAGGAGAGGCTTTCCCATCTAACTGGTTGCAGGTTTGATACCCGGCGCCGGCAAAACCTTTCCTTGTCTGGATTAATTTCTCATGTGTTTCGTTACACGCTATGGTCGTGTGAAAGTATGGAATCATTTCAAACAAGCAAGGAATGAATATACAAAGATTAAAAGAGAAGAAAAATGGAAATATGAAAAAGATATAATCGACAAGTGCAAAGACCAACCCAAACTATTCTATAGACATGTGAACGGCAAATTAAAGAATAGAGAAACAATCGATAAACTGAAAATGGATGGAACTACATATGAGGACCCAGCAGAGATGGCAGAAGTGATGAACAACAGTTTTCATAGAGTTTTCACACAGGAAGACGAATTGGTACAACCACCGGGCCAGGAAAGAGGAAGGGTTATGCAGGAGATACAGTCAACGGTGCAGGAGGTCAAGGAAAGCTTGAACAAGCTGGATGTGAGAAAGGCGACGGGGCCGGATGGAGTATCAGGGTGGATCCTGAAAGAATGTAGTGAGCAACTTGCAGAGAAACTGCACTCCATGATGAGCGCCTCCCTGAGTGAAGGAAGGGTACTACAGGATTGGAAGAGGGCAAACATAGTACCAATTTTTAAGAGAGGACCCATGAAATTACAGACTGGTATCACTCACCAGTGTGGTTGCGAAGATATGTGAGAGGCTGGTTAAAAACAGGTGGTCGGATTTCTTAGAAAGTGAGAAAATTATCTCGGATTGTCAGTTTGGATTCAGGAGAGGGAGATCTTGTGTCACCAACTTGTTGTGTTATCACTCAAGGGTGACAGATTTATTACAAGAGAGAGAAGGCTGGGGGGATGGAGTGTACCTGGATTTGAAAAAGGCATTCAACAAAGTACCGCACAGAAGACTAATTTGGAAAATTAAAAACGGGTGGAGTGGATGATGGACTGATTAAGTGGCTCGAGGACTTCTTAACTAACAGGGAAATGAGGATGATAATCAGGGACAGGGTTTCCAACTGGTGCCCTGTGATGAGTGGGGTCCCACAAGGTTCAGTGCTGGCGTCAATAATGTTTGCTGTTTATATAAATGATATGGTGGACGGAGTGACCAGCTATGTGAGTTTGTTTGCAGATGATGCAAAGCTATTGAGACGAGTCAATGATGTGAAGGACTGTGAGGCATTGCAGAGGAACCTGGATAGAATATGGGAGTAGAGTGGTACATGGCAGATGGAGTTCAACCTTGGGAAATGTAAAAAAATGGAGTTTGGTAGGAGTGGTAGATGTGAATATGATTATAAGATGGGAAGTGAGATAATATGCAGAGGAATGGAGGAAAAAGATTTGGGAGTGACTGTCTCAGAGAACATGTCACCGGACAAACACATCAACAGGATAACGGGACAAACTATGAATTTGCTGAGGAACAAAAGGATGGCATTTGTGTATTTGGACAAGGAGATGAAGAAAATAATAGTTACAATGATAAGGCCAAGGTTGGAGTATGCAGCAGTGGTCTGGTCTCCTCACAAAAAGAAGAACATAAGGAAGCTGGAAAGAGTGCAGAGAGTGGCAACTAAGATGGTACTGGAACTTAGAGATCGGACTTATGAGGAGAGACTCAATAGCATGGGGCTCACAACCCTGGAGAGAAGAGAAAGAGGAGACCTGATAGCGGTGTACAGGGTGGCGAGCAGGGTGGAGCCTTTAGACAGAGAGGACCTGTGTGTGTGGAACGAGAGAGAAACAAGAGGACATGGGAAGAAGATGAGGGCGACCACGTGTAGGCGAGATGTGAAAAAGTTTAGCTTCCCAAACAGAAGCATTGAGCTGTGGAATAGACTGGAGGAGGAGGTGGTTTGTGCAAGAAACATTCATGATTTTAAGGAAAAGTTGGATAAGAGCGGATATGGAGACGGGACAGCGCGAGTGTAGCTCTTTTCTCGTATGTCACAACTAGGTAAATACACACACACACACACACACACACACAAACAAATAAACAACTGACAAAAATTTTGGTAGGAGAAATACATAGGCTCTCCATGAGAAGCCGGTGCGAAAAGATAATACATTCCCGTCCCATCACTCAGCCGTATGTCCAAGCTTGTGTGAAGTGATTATTTTATGCTCCACACTCTAATTCCTTTCCTCTCCTGTATTTCTCCCCACAAGCCTATACTAAAATGTGAATAAATAAATGATCAATATGGTACTACATGTTTCTTATAAGTTTATGTGTCCATCTCAAAATTATTAGTGAATTTATGTTTCCCCTTATGCTAATACATAATACATGATGAATATGTTTAGTTTTATGGCTTAAATCTAGGTATATTCAATGGTGCCGTTTCAAAACTGGCACGGGCGGCATTCCTGGACATGCCTTCAGCCATGCTCTCGGCCCAGCCGTAGGGAAGGGGTTAATAATATCTAATTTCTATACCATTAGTGGCACTGTAGTAAAGGAGATGATAAGTAAGGCAGCAGGAAAGGGAGGAGGGTGGTTGGCAGGAGTCAGCTGATTTTTTTTTTTTTTACAACAAAGGAGACAGCTCAAGGGCACAAAAAAAGGAAACAATAATAAAAAAAAGCCCGCTACTCGCTGCTCCTACAAAAAAGAATCAAAAGAGGTGGCCGAAAGAGAGGTTAATTTCGGGAGGAGAGGTGTCCTGATACCCTCCTCTTGAAAGAGTTCAAGTCGTAGGCAGGAGGAAATATAGATGAAGGAAGATCATTCCAGTTTACCAGCGTGAGGGATGAAAGAGTGAAGATGCTGGTTAACTCTTGCATAAGGGGTTTGGACAGTATAGGGATGAGAATGAGTAGAAAGTCATGTGCAGCGGGGCCGCGGGAGGGGGGGAGGCATGCAGTTAGCAAGTTCAGAAGAGCAGTCAGCGTGGAAATAGGTGAAAATAGGACCAAGAACACATTCGATTTAAAATTGCCTTGAGAAATTAATTTGGTCCAGTGAACTTCATAATTTGTTAGGTGAGCAAAGGATAGTACAATGCAACCATCATCAATGTGATTCTTGCTGCGTAAACATTTGCAAAGTGGCAATTACCTACACAATGATATGGGAGAGAAGCTGTCATAATACCTGAGACATGATGGGTGAAAGTGTAAGGACAATGAAGCCTGAGTAAAGATAGTAATGGATAACAATGCAAGGAAACTGTTGTGATCAACCCTTATAGGGACTTGTGGTGGTCTACAATGATACTTGCTATGGAGAGGGTAGAAGACACTTACTAACGTCACTGATGTTGAGAGTCACCTGATTGTTGCTGCGCCGTGCTACAAACATTGGGTCGGCCATGACTCCAACACCTGGAAAGGAACCTGGATGTCAGTAATAGCAACTGTTACTCGAGACAATGACTGGCTGCAGGCTCATTAACTTATAAATGGTCACAATCAATTAACCCAGTAGCAGCGGGGATCATGTTTCTTAATGGTCCCTCTAAGCGAGAAAAATGAGAAAAAATCATCCCTCACACAAACCATTTCATAATACAACTCTTTTCTAAAGTAACAGTGTATAACAGAAGAAGTACTTACCACTATTTCATATAAAATGACACCAGTCAGGAAGAAAATTAAGTGACTTAATGCTTGTACCTAAACAAACTAGTGGATGGTTGTGCACCAAACCTGACAACACACGCAAGACACGCTAAGTTTCCTTAGTAGTTCTTGGGTAGGCGGTGGCCGAATTGGTAGAGTACTGGGCCCACATTCACCGCGTGATGGACGACGCGGGTTCGAATCCCCACGCTACCACTCAGATTTTTCAGTCACCGCCGAGTGGCTTAAAACTACCCACATGCTGTCCTGAAGACCACCCATCAACCCGAACTCTAGAGGAAGACGTCCAAGCGAATCAAGAACGAGTTCCGGGGGGCAGCATGAGCCAATGCAAGATGGCGCCACTATAAACACTCGCCTGCGCCAGAACGGGCTGGGCCGACCATCAGGCCCCACCTGGAAGAAGCCTTGGGCCGACCATCAGGCCCCACCAGGAAGATGCCTACCGGCGCAACAGGTAGCGACGTAAAAAAAAAAAAAAAAAAAAAAAAAAAAAGACAGGGATCATTGAGGTAAGAAAGACCTTCTCCATAAAACTGCTTAACTTTGTTTGATTGATAAACACAAACAATATATGGATAATACTGATGAGATATTGATAAGATAGGTTATCATTCGATATTTACAAGTGCTTTACTTTTAACATTCTTACTTTACATACGTGTTTGACAAACACTGAAGCACATTCAAGTTTGAAATGTCACACTTCCTTATGTTTTAAAAATGTACTAGAATATTACAACAGCTAGACTTATGAATAATAATAATAGTAAAGAAATATGATGCACAAACTTCATACCCGTTACCCCTCTGAATGTCGCTGCCTCCGCCATGTTTGTTTACATCTCAAAGCAGTACCCTTGAGTCAATAAAAAGGACCAATTCTGGCAGGTCCCAGCAAATGTTAAGGGTTTTAAATGTAAAGTGTTGGGATTTGATAAGGATCTGAATACATGTGAAACTTTAACCCGGTAGCAGCGATGGGTCAAATTTGTGGCTTTACCATGTAGCAGCGACGGGCCAAATTTGTGCCATGATATAAACCCCCCAAAATAGATGATGCATAAACTGATCACAAATGCTTTGATATATATTTTGAAATGGTTTGTGTGAGTGATGATTTTTTCTCATTTTTCTTGCTCAGAGGGACCATTAAGAAACATGATCCCTGCTGCTACCGGGTTAATAATGACCTGACAGAGGGCAGGGCTACCAATGTTGGGCGAAAAATCTTCACCTGACACTCGTGTTTCAAACCCATTTATTTTTTTTTTCAAATGACAGCTGAAATTCGGGGGGGGTCTTATAAGCCCATGCGTCTTATAAGCCGTCAAATATGGTAAGTAAAAAATATATTTGATAACAGAGGAACAGCTGGTCAACCCTAGAATAGTAGTATTGTCCGGGATTCCAAATTTGGGCCTACTTTGCATTGTGGATTAGACGCTCCAAGGCCTACGGCCCTCGGCTGACATGACATCTCAGTTTGTACTCTGTCCTTTGTGTGTTCGTGTTGCTCCCATTTTTTTTTCATCTGCTGTAGTCAATTGTCCGGTATTCTGTACAACGCTACTAAATTTGTGCCTTGTGAGTGTACCTACGAAACATATCCTGTAATGTGTCAATTTTTTTCCAGGAAAAAAAAAAATTCAGGATTAAAAAAAAAAACCTTCTTTAAAATGGCATCGGTTAACCCGGCAGCGTCGGCGGACCCATATTAGGCCTCCCACAAGTCGGTCCGCTGAAACGGCAGACCCCGTATGGGGCTCGGCTCAAAACGCCTAATTCAAGCTAATTGCAGGCGGTGGCGGCATAGAGCAACCCACCATGCATGCCCAGGGTCATTGTGGTGGGTGATTGATCTTGAGGTGGGCTTATTTGTCGTAGGTGGTGCTGTAAGGTCATGGCAGACTGATTTAGCTATCCATACAGTAATCACTTGTCAAATTCTCTAAAGTAGACAACAAGCAACTCGGCTAGATGCCATGCATCACTAGACTGTTATTTTGTAACAAACACCACACAAAAAGAATGGAGTTTGAGTATAAGTAAATATTTTTAACAGCTTTATGGTTACGAGAGGAGTACTCTGATATATGTTCCATGCTCTTTTCTTAGTCTCAAAATGCAGTGTAATGTTGACATTTCTCGGCCACTTCTCGGCTTTCCCATTGCCGAAGCCCACGGGTTAAGGGGAAATACGATCCGGACAAAAGTTGTGATTTACAGGAAGTGATGCTTCTGCTTGACAGTGATATGGATGAGCTGCAACAGGAAAGTGAAAAGGAAACGTACAATAGTGTGAATGATGACAGTGTAAAAGAGAGAGGTGGTGAAGATCAAAGTGACCTTCAAATGTCGTAAATTTGTCACTGCCGTTCTGGTCATCAGGCCCCAACTACTTTTTTTTTTTTACGTCGTGGCCTATTGCACAGGTAGGCTTCTTCCCGGTGGATCCTAAATTCCTGATGGTCGGTCAAAGGCTTCTTCCCGGTGGGGCCTGATGGTTGGCCCAGCCCGTTCTGACGCAGGCGAATGTTTATAGTGGCGCCATCTTGCATTGGCCAATGCTGCCCTCCCAGAGCTCATCTTTAATCCTAGAATCTAGAGTCCGGGTTGATAGGTGGTCTTCTGGACAGCATGTGGGTAGTTCTAAGCCACTCGGCGGCGGCTGAAAAATCCCAGCTTGGTGGCACCGGGCGGGGATTGAACTCGCGTCCTCCTGAATGCGGGGCCGTTACACTATCCATTCAGCCACCGCCACACCTAACAAATATCTACCTCCCAGCATATACCCACCTGCCCCAGTATCACCCATCCACACTACTGACCCCAGTGAACCCCAATCTGGGCCCTCACACCAACATCAGCCCACCTCAGCACCCTCTACTACGCATCAGACGGGAAAAGAAAGGAAGCAGCGAGGGGGTAGTTCAAGTGACCCACGTCGTTCGTGTTGCCTACGCAGACGGCCAGCTACCCTCGCCTGTCACCCCCCAACACACCAAGATATCGCTGAGAGAGAGAGAGAGAGAGAGAGAGAGAGAGAGAGAGAGAGAGAGAGCACACAAAGGAAAACGGAGAACGTAAAAGAAAAGGCAGATAAAAGTGTGGTATTGCTGCTCAGATGCCCTGGTTGGTTGTCTTGCCACTGCACTGCTGCCAAGATGCCCTAGATATCAATTATCTCAACATTACAGGTCCTACAGGCATCACCAACGAGAATGGGAATGGGAACGGGGAGGCGGTGGCTGAGTGGATAGTGTGACGGCGCCGCGTTCAGGACAACGCAAGTTCAATCCCCGCCCGGTGCCACCAAGTTGGGATTTTTCAGCCGCCGCTGAGTGGCTTAAAACTACCCACATGCTGTCCAGAAGACCACCCATCAACCCGGACTCTAGATTCTAGGATTAAAGATGATCTCCAGAAGGGCAGCATGAGCCATTATAAACACTAACCTGCGCCACAACGGGCTGGGCCATACCATCAGGCCCCTCCAAAAACAAGACTACCGGCACCACAGGCGAAGATGTAAAAAAAAATTTAAAAAAAAAAAAAAAAAAAAGGAAGGGAACATTATTATTTTTTTTTTCTTCTAAAACAGAGCCTTTTTTCATCAGCATGGCACAAAGGAACCTGTGCAGCATAAGGCTTAGGGAGGCTGGAGCATATCGGGGCACATCTGGACTTCATGTGTGGCAGAAGTCATTACCATCAGACAACACTGTGGCTGGCAGTGGTGAAAAGATTACAAGGATGTAGGATTTTTTGTCATCTTTACATATTTTTTGTTTTATTTTTTTATAATGTTATGTTGTTTTAGTTAAATACATCTAGTTCATAGAGTTAACCCGGAAGGAGTGACGGGCCAAATTTGTGGCTTTACCGTGTAGCAGTGACGGGACAAATCTGTGGCTTTACCGTGTAGCAGCGACGGGCCAAATTTGTGGCTTTACCGCGTAGCAGCGACGGGCCAAATCTGTGGCTTTACCGTGTAGCAGCGACGGGCCAAATTTGTGGCTTTATCGTGTAGCAGCGACGGGACAAATCTGTGGCTTTATCGTGTAGCAGCGACGGGACAAATCTGTGGCTTTATCGTGTAGCAGCGACGGGACAAATCTGTGGCTTTATCGTGTAGCAGCGACGGGACAAATCTGTGGCTTTACCGTGTAGCAGCGACGGGACAAATCTGTGGCATTACCGTGTAGCAGCGACGGGACAAATCTGTGGCATTACCGTGTAGCAGCGACGGGACAAATCTGTGGCATTACCGTGTAGCAGCGATGGGCCAAATCTGTGGCTTTACCGTGTAGCAGCGACGGGCCAAATTTGTGCCATGATATAAACCCCAAAAAATAGATGATATGTAAACTGATCACAAATGCTCTGATATATATTATGAAATGGTTTGTGTGAGGGGTGATTTTTTTCTCATTTTTCTCGCTTGGAGGGACCATTAAGAAACATGATCCTCGCTGCTACTGGGTTAAGAATTACATCTAATTTAAGTGAAATTTTTTAAAATAACTTTGTACCATTCCTATATGTATATTTCTACCCCCAAAGTTTGTCCAGGATTTTGGACATCGCTACTAAGCATGTGAGGTTGACAACGCTACTATTCCAGAGTTAAGCAAGAAATGAGAAATTGGCACATGAATAATATACTAACCTTTATCCACTTGTCATGGTCATATTGTGATTACCATTCACTCGCAAAACAAATGATGCCTCAAATCATGAACTTATCAAATTTATTATACCGTCAAGTGGAGGAGAAAATACCATAAATAGGAAGCATTAATAAAGGAAATATTTACTGAAAAAAGACTGCAGGGATGTGACCATGTGAAGAGTTGAGAAAAGACATATGTGGGGAGAACAGTAATGGATAGTTTGGACAGTTTGGTTTAGTCGGCACAAATTCTGTGGTTATATGCCAGAGAGAGACAGAAGGGGAAGGAATTATTGGAGAAGGGAACAGATCCCAGGAGGCGGGACACAACCTCCAATTAATACCTGGTACCCACTCACTGCTGGGTGGACAGGGGCGTAGGGTATCAGAAAAGCCGCCCAAATTTTTCCTCTCCGCCCGAACAATGATGGAGATAAGAGGCACAGGGCAAGAGGAGTGGCAGACCGAAGTGAAGGTGGATGGACTTCAAAAAGGACTTGTGAGAAAACAACAGAGAACAATGTGTATGACTGGGCCTGGTGGAGGAGAGCTGTCAGAAACACAAACCCCACACAGAAGTGGCAAAAGATGTCCAGACAAAGAAGAATAAGAAGCTAGTCATATGGTATATGCTTTCTTTCCAAGGAAAGGCATAGTTACAGAGATATGGAGTCAGAACGAGACCCCCTAATTTACACCAGGTATTCGTTATATGCGAGGGTTATGTTCTGCAAAAAGCTCGCATAACGTGAATTCGCATATATCGAACCTACCATCCCATTAATTATAGGGGGTTATGTTCCACGACCTGTTTTCGAACCCTCTAACTATTTATTCCGGCACTGTTTCACAATAATAAAGCCCAGAGCTGCTGATTGCTTCCGGGGAGACACACACAAAGTCTATGATTTAAGCTGATAATTAGCTACCTTAGGGTTAACTTTAGGATCAGAGGGAGGAAAAGGTTAATTATAGGCGAAGAAAGTGTGGGAGAACATTTGCACCCGCCGCCCTCTAGTGCGAGTCGGCCACCATACCTTACCAACCAGTCACACCAGCACCACTTCTCGCATAATAGCGAATTTTTCTCATATTTAACGAATTCTTGGCACATTTAGGTTAGTCGCATATGAGCGAATTCGCATATTTCGAACTCGCATATATCGAATACCCGGTGTACTTGCCTCAGTGCACAGAGCTTTAACCCCTAAAGGACGCAAAAAAAAAATCTAAGGGGTGCCTCCGGAGAACACAAACAGCTGTTTTTCACGTACATTTCTCATAAAAACTCATTTGAAAAAGTTTTTCCAGAATGGTACGAACCTTTTATAAATTATTTTTGTAATTACTCTAGAAATTACGATACTGAAAATAAGCCAAATTTTCATATTCATCGGACAAAAAATTTCATAGAGCATACTTCAGCGGCTTTGGAACTTTCCACAGCTTTTAGCACCTGATTTTGAGGTGGTGCGATGAGTCCTATGTACTGGGGTGTCGTCATCATCTGAATCAGAGAATTTATGAGTGGGCGGGGCAGCTGGACAAGGGCCTGGTGGCTTGATGGGGAATGAAGTGAATCCTAGAGGCAAAATACCATCGTCAGAAAGAATCTGACAATGAAACCTGTGGATCGTCCGCATCCCATTCACTGTCACTGGACACGAAAAACTCACTAGATTATCCATGACAGTGTCTTTAATACATCACAAATATACGTGTGAATAAGCCTCTATGCCTATGAATGCGTGTTTTTAGGCCTAAGGTTGTCCATGTATTTCAGATTAAGAACAATAGTGAAGGTCACGAGGAGACAAAGGATAGAAAAGAAAACAGAGGCGTCCGCACACAGGACACTCGTCCTTTTATGCAGCCCACCAGTATTTCCGACTGCTGGTCACTCGTCCTTTAGAGGGTTAAATAAGCATCTGCCTGACTGGGCAGTTGATGCGTTAAATTAGGTTAGATCAGGTAAGTTAGATTTGACATATATAAATGTTCACAATAAATATGCACAATACGCTTCCCGCACGGATGCATTGCACTACGCTGTTGCTGTCACTGGTGGTAAATGGGTAAGTAAATATCAATATTCTTACCATTACAGTGGACAAAACTATTTTTATCAAATAGTTTTTGATGCATTCTACATTAATTTGATGTGTGCTCTTTTTAGATGTCATTAACATCTCAGGGTTGGAGGTGGTGTTAGCTGAAACCCAAGATTTTGGGGGGAAAGAAATGAGATTCATTTAAACAGAACAAATCTATAAAAAGAATAGTGTCATCCAAAAAACAAAGGGTAATTGTGGAGAATCACTCCGCGCCTCCTAAATACAATATTACGCCTCCATATTATGGTTAAGGGGCTAAATACATGTCCCTTAACCATAATATGAAGGCGGAAGTTCTAAAAAGTAAAGAAAAAGGATGAATTAATCCCCTTCCCCCAACGATCTTGGGGGACCCGTGGGAAGTCGGGGGGGTTGAGTGAGGGAGTATATTTAAACTATTCCAACCGAACTGTACAACCTGCTAACGGGGGCTTTACCCCCCCTCAACCCCCCTGCTAACCAAGGGGGGCTGTGCCCCCTTGGTTAGCTTTACTGGACGGAATGTCTACCTCGTCCATCCGCCATTTCTTCTCTTCAAATACTGACGAATGGCGACCCGTGCAGGGGTAAGCCAAGAAACAGCTGACCACGACGCCTATTATACTCGTTGCACATATGAAACCAACATAAAAGCCTCTCAAGCCAACTACTTGAACTGAACTCCGGAATCTCTTACATTTAATACTCGATCCCTCAGCAAGAGAGAAGTTTCGTGCATTTATTGATCATGCGCAGTGTCGCCTCAAAATAGCGATGGCCCACAGGGCGCAGCCATTGGTGGCTTTAATTACAAAATATATATTTTTGTCGTACGTACAGCACAGAAACGCTTCATTTCAGGTAGACAGCATCATTGCAATAGCTGTTTTTACCCCACAGTTTCCCTGGTCTTCATAGCCCTCCCCACTACCAGGTGTTTTGATTTTGTTGAAGGGGAGAGGAATATTATCTGTTATTCCTTATCATCACTTATAGACACAGTATATGTTTGATGCGCCAGTAAAACTAGAGTAACACAACAGTATGTGATAGCTTGGAAAGGCTAGTAATGCCGTGGGAGCAATATTGGAGGCGCGTAGTGATTCTCCATATGTACCAAACAGAGTATTAATAATTGCCACTAGTTTTGGGGCAGGGGAGAGAGGTAGGAAAATTCAGGAAACTAGTGATTCCCAAAGTGATGTTATCAGATTCATTAAAAAGACACCAAAACAGCCAGAAACAAACAGCCTGATACGGCATTAGGAGACGGGTTGTTACTTATATATCCCAAATTAGTAAGGGAGTGTCTGATGAAGCCAGAGGTGGCCAACCAGGCGAATAAAAGATACTTACTGGTCGTGTCATTGATCGAGCAACGTTGATTTCCTTGGGTTGTGATGGGCGTCATGGGGTGTGAAGTGACATGAAACCAATGATGTTTATGGGGAAACTATGCATGTGTTCTGCTTAAAGTGTCAGGTGGTAATGTTGGTGGTGGCTACACACCTAGCAGACAGGGCTAACACGCCTGCTTCCTCCTCGCTTATTTGAATGGCATACATTTTCCATCCTCCCGCTCGTCGGTCCCTTCTTACCTCCTTGGGGCGAGGCCGCTTCCTTGATATATACACTTGTTAATTCATGTTGAACGGTCAAGTCCCATACCACGCGATATTATAGAGAAATAAAAGTGTACTCCACTGTATTTTGGTCCAGATGACTAAACGCTATTCCCGGAACAAGATCACAACAAGGCCGCTGAGTGGCTGCCGCGGGTCACGTGGCCTGGTGCGTTCTAGCCCAGGGTTTGCGGGCAGGATCAAGTGCTTAGGAAAGTAATAATGATACTGAAAAGAAAAGTGTGAGTAAGTGAAAAAGAAGAAAAGAGGAACGAAAGGAGGAGGACCTAAGAAGCGATACAAAGCGTCACAGGTCAAGAGAAGAAGAAGAAGAAGTGCTCTCAACACCAAAGTAATCGAACAACATATATAATTTTCAACAAAAACTTCATTATCGTGGCTTATTTTAATAGTGTCATATTATTCTTTCCAAGAGAAGTCCTTGAATATATAGAGCTCTAAGACGCACCTGTTACAACTTTTTCAAGGTCACAGGGTAACTCGGTACACAATTATATAGATATTTCTTATGTCTTGTGTATCCTACTCGTGATCACAGCATACTTATGAAGAACATGAGTACACTTACGAACACCATTGTGGACATATAATAACAGCCAATACCCTCTGTAGAAGGAGATCTGTTGGCATAAGGAGCACTAAGTCGCGCACACCTGCTCAAGCACGCCCGACAGGTAGCTACTACATCCGTCACCGGGGCTGCTCCTCCTCCTCGCGGCCTTGTATATCCTGTAGGAGCTCACACTACACGGTGATCGTGTACGTGGGGATTCCCCACATAAAATCCCACTCTATCTCATTAATGTACTTCCACATGTATCCTTAATTTTAATTAGTTGTATAATCACACTGTACTTCCTGGGGGTTGGGATGGCATGCTCCCTTTGCTGTTTACTTGCAACAATAAACTATCAATCAGTCAATCAATCTCAATGTCTACCAAAGGTCTAGACTTGACTAGCTTTGAAATAGCTAGGCTACAATTATATTAATCACGGAACTGCTATTGACAGGCATAACAGAGAGATAGACTGGTGATTGAGGAGAATCACTTCATGACTCAAAAATACTATATTTCCAATCCGTTTTATGTAGTTAATTAAAAAGAACGATTGATTGATTGATTGATAGTTTATTGTTGCAGGTAAACAACAATTAGGGAGAAGGGAGGAACATACCATCCCAATCCCCAGGCAGGGCAGAATATGATTCTATAACTAGTAATACATGTGTAGGCGCACCATGAAACTAAAAAGATACAATGGTAGGAATGAATGAACAACAAGGGAGGGGGGGGGTACCGGCCGGCCTCCCCATATACCTAGACAAGAAGAAAATAAAATGCAGGGACGGAGAAATACATTGCCCCAGCACTAGATGGGAATGAATACAGAGCTATAGAGTAAATAGTCCTTAAAGTAGAATACTGCAAAAATCACAGCCTTGTATAGCATGGCAGTATTATTTAAAAGAAGGAAATACGTCCCTGAAGCATATATATTATAAGGTACACCAATGAAAATAAACGCACCAGTAATCATAAGGCCACTATATATATTTGTTCTTACCTTTCGTTCCAGATACACCTCACCTCATACATATACTTACCCTAACGCCATATTAGATTCGGGAGGATAAATATTTTCCCAATATTCCGCTTGGAGGTATAGTCAAACATACTGTTGTCAGTCTGGCGGTAACAAAATTCATTCCATTGCCTTGGCTAATAAATGCAACAATCCTTTTGTATATATAATACTTGTAATGATCTCTCCAGATCAACCCGTGCTATCCTAGGGTGATCAGACGTCCCCGGTTTCCGGTGACAGTCCCCGTTTTCAGTGACCTGTCCCCGGCTACTGCTGTCCCCGGAAATGTCCCCGGTTTTCACTGTGACTGAAAGATCCGAAATTCGAATAAAAAAAAATAAAAAATAAAAAAAACGAAAATGTTGACCAAACTATACGTATAGTTGCGCACCGTACTACTCGCACTGTACAGTGTACAGTGTATATAACTTAAGAAATGATAAACAGCTTTGTACGGCATAATTTGCGAGACTGCCTTCCAAGAACATACAAATTGTTAATCAATTGAATTTTTATTAAATTCCTTTGCAATTTAGGATAAATAGGGTGAGATAAACTTTTGAATGCTGCTTTATGAATGGTAAGGGCAGTATCTCCGTTTTAATTTTTCAATGACAAAAACACTTCATGTTTTGGAGGTTTTTACGCCTCTGAACCGAAAATGTTCCCGGATTTTGTCTCAGAAATCTGGGTCACCTTATCCTATCCACTCCTGCGCCGATGACTACACTCTGCAGCAGTACTCAACATCTCATCAAAAGACCGTCCCAACAGGAATTTTAGGACTCATGAGACTACAGAACGCTAAACTTCTGACCTTAATAATTATTGCTGTCATTTCTGATCTTTTCTCAGTATCTCCACCTGTCAACTCGACACAATACTTCCAAGCACCATATATCTCAGCTGCACCTTAATTTCTTCTGCACTAAATATTCAAATTAAGTAAGGGATATTGGACTGGGATCCCAGTCAAATATCCCTTACTTAATTTACCTCAATATCTCAACTGGAAACTTCAAATCTCATCTCTTGCCAAATCTTCCTCCTCCAGGTTACTAATGTCACACCTATCCGAATAAAGTCGGCGAACGCGCCACGACCTGATTCGTGGCGGCCATTCAACTCGCTCGGCGAACAAATTCGCCGACACCCCGCCTATAAGTCCGGCAAATCTTAAGTGGCGGCTCTGACGTAGACAGCCCGCTAGACACTGGTGCTATGTCTCCAACTGACCTCGCACACCGTGCCTCTCACATCCTTCTCTCTCTCTCTCCCCGTGTCTCTCTCTTTCTCTCTCACTCTAGTATGAAAACAAATATGTTTTTTATGATTGATTCTCTATCTGTGAGTGAATACAAAGAAATTTGTACAACACTTGGCAGCGTTGCCACTGCGGCGGTGTCAGTTCAACTCAACCCATCACACCGCAGTTGCCAGTTGCTCTGCCTGCTTTAATTATCGCATCTCTGCCATTTTTTGGTGTGTGTCTGCCATCTGCCATACAATGTCAGTTATATGGCATAATTATGATAAAATATGGAGATTGTACCTATATATGGAATGCCAGGACCGTCAAGCAAATTCTGATGTGAGTCATATGCAGGTGAATGGTGAGGTTCCGCTGGGGATGGCCAGGGAGTGGGGAAGGAGTGGTCGCTAAGATCAGTAAAATATTACACTTTGACCTTATTTCCACACCACCTAAGGGGTAAAGAGTCTTGGTGCGTTGTTTTTAAAGAGGTTTATCATTATTATTATTATTATTATTATTATTATTATTATTCATATTATTATTATTATTATTATGCATTGTCGTGCACCATACTCCCCGAATCGAGTACACCCCCACTTTTCTCGCACACACACACACACACACACACACACACACACACACACACACACACACACAGAGAGAGAGAGAGAGAGAGAGAGAGAGAGAGAGAAGGGCGTAGAGAGGCACGGTGTGCGAGGTCAGTTGGAGACGTGGCAACAGGGTCTAGCGGGCTGTCTACGTCAGAGCCGCCACTTAAGATTTGCCGGACTATAGTCTTGACGCGGTTGGCCGTGTTGGGAGGTGCCCCGAATTTTTACCGCATGCACTTAAAAATTCGTGACGCGCGCGGCCTGCTGACTTCGCCAAGATAGGCACACCTATAACATATCTCCAAGCCGATCAGGACGTTTCCTAAGTAAAAGAAGGTAATGTTATAATTGCATTTAGCAAATAATCCTTATGACCAATAACTAACTAAAATTATGAATATTCTTTTTCTTGAAGACAACATTGAATAAAGAGCAGAACAATAATGTGAAAATACGTATAGGCTATACATTATAGAAAACCAAGTAACAAAAGAAAACCAGATTAGTGGCTTTAAAAAAGGTGGCAGAATTGAAAATATCCTTATGACACTTAAATATTGTATAGATAAAACATTCAGAGAGAAAAGACCATTGTATATAACAACTGTGGACTTTTCTAAGGCATACGATTCTGTAAGAAGAGAAAATATGTTAGCAATATGTTGATGGATTAAGGTTCACCCCAACTTAATTGATTTAATAGCTGACATTTATCCAGGTGATTCGACGGATATTGAAAAAGACAGAAGAAGAGTAGTGAAGATGAATGTGAATAGTGGGATAGAGCAAGCTTGTAGCTACAGCTTCAACCACTCTATTCAAATTAACTGCATACACAATAATATACAAATTAGAAGAAGAAGGTGGTTTCCAAGATGAAAGCTTCCTTCTGAGTTAACTTTTCTTTGCAGACAAGGGATATACTACTTTCGAGATCAAAAAGAGCAAATGGAAAGGATGATTGGTATGTTGATAAATTTAAGTAACATAACAGGTCTAAAAATAAAGAAAGAAAAGAGTAGTGTTCTAATTTTTAATGAGAAAAATAAGGTAGATGCAATATAAAGGTGAAGGAAAATATGAAATATTTGGGGATAATGGTTACAAATAAGAAAAGATGTTTCAGGATTCAGAGGGAAAAGACAATAGAAAAGGGAAAGAATATATATATATATATATATATATATATATATATATATATATATATATATATATATATATATATATATATATATATATATATATATATATATATATATATATATATATATATATATATATATATATATATATATATATATATATATATATATATATATATCTTTGTTTATTATTTATATCAATGATTTAGATACAGGAATTAGTAGTGATGCTAGTAAATTTGCAGATGATACCAAGATCGGTAGAATAATTGAGTCGGATCAGGACGCTAGTATTCTCCAGGGTGAACTCAACAGATTGTATGACTGGGCGGATAAATGGCAGATGGAGTTCAATGTAGGGAAGTGCAGTATTCTGAGTGTAGGTAGGAACAACCCCTCACATAACTATTGCTTAAATGACACTCTCATAAGCAGGTCTGGGTGAGAGAGGGATTTAGGGGTCTTAGTGAACTCTGATCTCCCTCCAAGGGCACAATGCATTCAAGCTAGAAATCGAGCAAATAGAGTACTGGGATTTATTTCAAGGAGCGTAAGCAACAGAACCCCGAAGTCTTCCTCAAACTATATTTAGCATTAGTTAGACCTCATCTTGACTATGCGGTTCAGTCCTGGTCACCTTACTATAGAATGGATATCAAAATGTTAGAATCGGTGCAGAGGAGGACGACTAAGATGATTCAGGGGTTGAGAACTTGCCAAACGAGGAAAGACTCAAACAGTTAAACTTGCATTCTCTAGAAAGGCGAAGGGTGCGTGGAGACATGATCGAGGTTTATAAATGGATGAAGGGCCTTAATAAGGGAGATATTCATAAGGTTTTGTTGGTAAGAGAACCGGGTAGGACACGAAGTAATGGGTTTAAACTGGATAAATTCAGATTCAACAGGGACACAGGCAAAAATTGGTTTACCAACAGGGTGGTGGATGAGTGGAATAGGCTTAGCAGTCACGTGGTGAGTGCCAATACAATTCAAAAATAGACTAGATAAATTCATGGACAACGATATTAGGTGGGGTTAGATACACGGGAGCTTAGGGTCAAAGGAGCTGCCTCGTACAGGCCTACCGGACTCTTGCAGACTCCTGCGTTCTTATGTTCTTATACTTAAGGAAGAATATTAAGCTACAGAAGCTGTGCAAGGTGTTTACATATCTCCCTCCCACGGAGCCACCTGACGGCGACACGGAATCCAAGTAACACGTCCGGCATAACATTGGCGTCAGGAGTGTAGGCATTTGTTTTTTCGCCATGGAGACTCGTTCCCAAGCTGCCCAGAGGGACGACATGTTGACTGAACTCTTGGAAGCTTTGAGACTACAGGGGGAGAAACAAGAAAGAGCACAGCAACAACAAGAAAGAACACTCCAAGAACTCAAAGAACAACAAGAAAGAGCACAGCAACAACAAGAAACAGCACATCAAGAACTCAAAGAACAACAAGAAAAAGCACAGCAACAACAAGAAGGAACACTCCAAGAACTTAAAGAACAACAAGAAAGAGCACAGCAACAACAAGAAGGAACACTCCAAGAACTCAAAGAACAACAAGAAAGAGCACAGCAACAACAAGAAAGAGCACAGCAACAACAAGAAAGAGCACAGCAACAACAAGAAGGAAGACTCCAAGAACTCAAAGAACAACAAGAAAAAGCACAGCAACAACAAGAAGGAACACTCCAAGAACTCAAAGAACAACAAGAAAGAGCACAGCAACAACAAGAAGGAACACTCCAAGAACTCAAAGAACAACAAGAAAGACCACAGCAACAACAAGAAGGAACACTCCAAGAACTCAAAGAACAACAAGAAAGAGCACAGCAACAACAAGAAGGAAGACTCCAAGAACTCAAAGAACAACAAGAAAAAGCACAGCAACAACAAGAAGGAACACTCCAAGAACTCAAAGAACAACAAGAAAGAGCACAGCAACAACAAGAAAGAGCACAGCAACAACAAGAAGGAACACTCCAAGAACTCAAAGAACAACAAGAAAGAGCACAGCAACAACAAGAAAGAGCACAGCAACAACAAGAAAGAGCACAGCAACAACAAGAAAGAGCACAGCAACAACAAGAAGGAACACTCCAAGAACTCAAAGAACAACAAGAAAGAGCACAGCAACAACAAGAAGGAACACTCCAAGAACTCAAAGAACAACAAGAAAGAGCACAGCAACAACAAGAAAGAGCACAGCAACAACAAGAAGGAACACTCCAAGAACTCAAAGAACAACAAGAAAGAGCACAGCAACAACAAGAAGGAACACTCCAAGAACTCAAAGAACAACAAGAAAGAGCACAGCAACAACAAGAAAGAGCACAGCAACAACAAGAAGGAACACTCCAAGAACTCAAAGAACAACAAGAAAGAGCACAGCAACAACAAGAAAGAGCACAGCAACAACAAGAAGGAACACTCCAAGAACTCAAAGAACAACAAGAAAGAGCACAGCAACAACAAGAAAGAGCACAGCAACAACAAGAAGGAACACTCCAAGAACTCAAAGAACAACAAGAAAGAGCACAGCAACAACAAGAAAGAGCACAGCAACAACAAGGAGGAACACTCCAAGAACTCAAAGAACAGCTAGAAGATCGCTTTACGGGATTACAGCAACAGCTACAAGCAGTACAAGATGGAAGTGAGTCAGTGCGAAGAGAAATGACTGATGTGACCACGAAGTTGGGACAACGCCTGATAGAAGTGGAGAAAAAATATACAAATCTTCAACAAGAGATGGAGGTGGTACGGGAGACGACACACAAAGAAATATTAGAAGTGCATGGAAAGGTGAACCGTACTGAACAGGCAGTTTGTGACGTAAGTGACAGAGTGAAGGGCCTTGAAGACTGTTTGGCTGGAAACGGACAGCCAGTGCCTGCAGGGCTACTTGTACCCAAGATTCTTCTCCTACGCAAGTCCGGGGTAGTTTGAGCTCTGTTTCGCCTGAGTTTATCCCCACAAGAAGTTCCGCCAGCCCCATGAGTCTGCTGGGGTCGCCTGTTAGAAAGAAGCCTCAGGAGTTTGATGGCAAGGTCTCCTGGGAGGCTTACCGCGCTCAGTTTGAGCTGTTGGCAGCTCGGAACGGATGGGATGACCAAGAGTGCGCGGTTCAGCTGGCCACTAGCCTGAAAGGGGCGGCGCTGGAGGTCCTTGCTCAGCTCGACACTGCAACAAAAGGCAGCTACAGCGGGCTGGCACAGGCGCTGGAGCAACGGTATAGGACCAAGCACTAGAACGAGCTCTTCAGGGTTAGGTTCAGAACCCGCAACAGGAGGCGCGGCGAGTCTCTTCAGGAACTCGCTCAGGACCTTGAGAGCATGGCGCACAAGGCATACCCAGGTGCCAGCCCTGACCTGCTGACGGTTTTGCTGCGTGATCAAGTCATCGATGCCCTGGACAGCCCTCAGCTGAAGATACAAGTGAACCAAGCTAAGCCAACATCAATGCAGGAAGCTCTGGCACGTGCCATGGAGTTTGAGTCCCTTGTTAGGTCTAGCTTGTCAAGCTTCAGGGACGACTCGACTTCTGGCTTTAGGGCACGAAAGGGCGCTGTCAGCGACACAGACAGGTTCCAAGGAATGTGCTGGTACTGCGAGAAGGTTGGGCACAAGGAGAACGAATGCTATAAGAGGAAGAAGGAATATGAAGGAGGCGCTAAGAAGATGCCCAGGGAAGGACCCAAGTGCTGGACCTGTGGAGAAAAGGGGCACTGGAAGAATGAGTGTCGGAAAAATGTGCCCCCGGCGAGGGAACACCACTCGGGCGAGGGAAGAAGGCGAACTGGTTCACGGGGGCAACGACCAGTCTGTCCTGTACTTGGCCCGAAGATATCAATGTGCAGGAGAACCACCATGACGAGCTGCCAAGTGGAGGGCAAGGTTGACGGAGTGTTGTGGCCTGTGGTCGTCGACACAGGTTCGGAACGCACACTGGTGCGGCCTGACGTGGTGAGTCATTGTCGGCTTCCTAAGACGCCGCATCGACTGTGCGGAGTCACAGGACACTACGCAGAGCTCAGAGGCCCAGTGGACGTGAAGTTTGAGCTCGGAGGAAAGGAAGAGTTCCTCTCTGTCTACGTGGCTGACATGGACGACCCCTGCATCCTAGGTATGGATTATCTTGTCTCCCACAGGTGCGAGCTGGACTTCCGCGCTAAGCAGCTGACTGTAGGAGGAAGGAGGGTGCCACTGACGACTGCGAACAAGGAGGGCCTGCCAGTGACGGTCAAGCGCACCACCATTACTCCTCCGAGGTCAGATATGCTGTTACCCTGTCAAATTACGGGTGTCCCCCCGGCTAGCCTGTGTGTGGTAGAGAGTGGAAGTCGATGCCCGGTAGAAAACGGGGTGATTGTAGGCAGTACTTTGGCAGACCCTGCTGCAGCGGAAGTGCCTGTCGTCGTGGCCAATGTCTCCTTCAGCCCAAAGAAAATAAAACAAGGGACCATGGTGGGGTTGTGCCAAGAGATCGACCAGAAACCGAGAACCTGTATCTGCAGGAGAACCCTGACGAAGCCCCAGGAGGAGCTGCCCGACTACCTGCGCGACCTGTTTGACAGGAGCTGCAAGTGTCTAGAGGAGCCCCAAGTGGAACAGCTCAGGGAGCTTCTCGTGAGGAATGCAGATGTGTTTTCCACAGGAGACCTTGACTTGGGGTGTACGGACCTGGTAGAGCACCACATCGACACAGGTAGCCACCGCCCAGTGAAGCACCAGCCCGTCGCAAGGAGATGGATGAGGTGATGGATGATCTCCGGCAACAAGGGTTAATCGAGCGGTCCAGCACCCCGTGGGCGTGTATTGTAGTACTCGTCAGGAAAAAGGACGGTTCCCTCAGGTGCTGCGTGGACTACCGAGCCCTAAACGATCTCACCATCAAGGATTCATACCCACTCCCACGGATCGACGACACGCTCGACGCTTTGATGGGTTCCAAGTGGTTTTCAACACTAGATATGAAGTCTGGGTATCACCAAGTCAAAATGTCGGAGCAGGACAAAGAGAAAACAGCCTTCTCCTACGGTCAAGGCCTGTGGCAGTTTAAGGTCATGCCATTTGGCCTCTGCAACGCGTCGGCCACGTTCGAGCGGCTGATGGAGAGGATGCTGGAGGGACTTCACTGGAAGACGGCACTCATCTACCTCGACGACGTGATTGTCTTTGACCAAACCTTCGAGCAGGAGATGGAAAGGCTATCAGATGTTTTCGCCCGGTTTAGAGCTGCACACCTTAAACTCAGCCCGAAGAAATGCTGCCTATTCCAAAAGGAGGTCTGTTGCATACGAACAGGAAGGAGGTCAGAGATACTCAGGAGGCAGGCCGGCGTCCTTGTTTATTCTGGCTCGAAACACGACAACAGGCACCAAGATCAGACAAAAGAGACGCAGCAAGCGTATTGTATCCTTTCAACGGGAATACCCAACATTCCTTCCCCTATTTTTTCTACATAAAGCAGAGAAAATAATAAAAAAACATAACTATGACATCCAGATATAAACTTAAGATTACAGGAACTACAGTAAGACACCTTTAGAGATTGAGTCGATCCGGAGGTTTCAGTACTTCCGGATCGTCTCGGTACAGGAGTCTGGGGTACTGTACCTTGTCATGGGTTTCTGGAATTGTCACGGTCTGCCCTGTTACATTGTGGTCCTGGAACTCGATTACTTCCCCTGATCCACGGTCATAACTATCTCCAGAACCCTCTGGTGAACCTGAATCAACCCCCTGTACAGGAACACTATTGTTTCTAGGTGGTAAATTAGTACTGCCGGCACCCTCAGCTTCTCTGGACCAGCTGTAACCAGGTATCTAGGCATGCTTTGGTCTGCATGCCTCCTCCATAACATGTTACCAAAATCCTGAACCCGAACCTTGTAATTTCTTCATCCTAACACTTCCACAACTTCCCCTTTCACCCATGCATCTCCTTTACCGTAGTTTCTTACAAAAACTGCATCACCTCTTTTAAAAAGTTTACTTTCATCATGAAAAACTTGATGGCTCAGTTGAACTAAAACCCTGTCTTTAGATGTATTAGTCTTGACTGACTCAATGGTTGTCTTAAGTTTCTGTTAAACATCACTTCTGCTGGCGACCTGCCAGTTGCAGAGTGAACTGTCTTCCTCTGATTATATAAAAATCTACAGAGTCTAGTGCTTAGACTACCTTTTTGGAACTTCCTCAACCCTTCTTTCAAGGACCTTACTGATCTCTCTGCCAGTCCATTAGATGCAGGACTATATGGGGCCGGAGTTACATGTTTAACACCATTTTTCTGAAGAAACTGCTGCATTTCTTGTGATACAAAACAAGAAGCATTGTCTGAGACAACTATATCAGGCAAACCGTAGTTACAGAAGGACTTCCTGAGCAATTCAATGGTAGCAGCAGAGGTTATACTGTTTGTCACATGAACATCCAGAAATTTTGAAAAGGCATCTACAATCACAAGGAAATACTTAGTCAAAATCCCCTCAGCGTCTACAACTTGGCTGACTCTGGAATCTTCATCTAGCCCAGCCAGGTAGATGCCAACTTTGCCCATAAGGTCCTTGCCACACAAATTGTTATTTAAGGAATCAACCACATAGAAGGACTGACTACTCTCACAGCCATTATAACTGACTGGTGCATCTGTTTTACCCAGCACTTGAATGGTAGAGTTATCATAAGCATTTAATCTTTTACTGGAAGGCTCAACCTTAAGTTTCAACAACTTGGCCCAATGGCTGGATAAAGTAGAAACAGATGCACCAGAATCAATCTCAAATGGTACGTGTCTTCCATTAATTCTAAAAAAATACTCCTCAGCCTTCACAACACGTATGTGCTCCCTTACTGATGCTAAATTACCATCTCCTTCCTCAGAGCTGGCTGGCCCATCTGGGTCAACCAAACCTTTACACAACGTGGCTGTGGCCTTGACTTGTAGGATCCACTTCTACCTTTGCTACTGTCACTCCCTGCTTGACCTTTACCTTTGCCCTCGCCTGAACCTCCCTTCTTCACAGCAGTACAAACACGTTTCAATGTCCCTTCTTTTGGCAACGATCACAGGTGAGGTCCTTAAATCTGCACTGACTGCTGTCGTGAGGGAAACCACAATGCCTGCAGCAGTATTTCTGCGGCTTAACACTCATGGCCTTCCCCAGCGATGGCTCACTCCTCTCACTGACAAAAGCTTTTTCTAAATTCAAAATCCTTTCAAAAATCTTTGAGGATGTCATCTTTTGCAAATCTAGATTTTCAGCCACTAAATTATATCTCATGCTCCACTGCCATAAACAACTGATCTCTAACCCTAGGATCAAACTGTTCTCCAAAGTTACAATCTTTAGCTAATGCCTTCAGATCTGCAAACAGAACATTTAAGGTTTCACCTGGTTTCTTTGTCCGCTGCTGGAAAGCAAGCAAACTGCGATGGTACGAAGGTTTTGCAGCATAATGGCCCTTAAGAGCCACTACTAGGGCATCATACGACCTTGTGTGTGGTAAATCAGGTGCACAAAGATTACCGAGCACGCTGTAGGTCTCTGTACCTACCGATACCAGCAATCCATTCTTTTTCTTGCTTTCCTCTGTAATCCCTAAATGAGCAAAATGCGCCTCCAACAAGCTCAGCCACAGCTCCAGAGAAATCTTGGATGGATCAAAAGCGTCTATTTTAACTGGTGCCGACGCCATGCTGAGGAATGCTGTAGAAACAATCACCGGGAAACAGCCTCACCCTAGGACTGCCGCTGTCCACGTAGCACTTCAGGCTGCAGGCAGTAGGTCGATCCCACCTCCAAGGATCCCACGTCCTCTAGTCCGTGTGGCAGGAACAACAGGATCACCAGCACAGCAAGTGGCCCCCGGCAGGCAGCATCCACCGCCAAGGCTACAGGCACCAGTCCACTAGTCGGGTGGGCACCGCATCGGCCGTCCACGTCCAGGCTACACTCCGTGGCTCTAACAGCAGGACGGTACCTCCATCTCTTCCTGTTCCTGACGATCCCATCTTCGTCGCCATTTTTTGCATACGAACAGGAAGGAGGTCAGAGATACTCAGGAGACAGGCCGGCGTCCTTGTTTATTCTGGCTCGAAACACGACAACAGGCGCCAAAAAAAAAGACAAAAGAGACGCAGCAAGCGTATTCTATCCTTTCAACAGGGAGTTACCCAACAAGGTCCAATACTTGGGACACATCGTGAGCGAGGCTGGAGTACCCACTGATCCTGAGAAGGTGGCTGCGGTAAGGGACTGGCCGACACCCACCAACGTGAAGGAGCTGCGGAGCTGCCTCGGGTTGTGCTCATACTACCACAGGTTTGTGAAAGGCTTCGCTACGATTGCTGCACCACTGCACCTCTTGACGAAGAAGGGGCGCAAGTTTGAGTGGACAGCGGGCCCGGTATTGCGGTTGCGGCAGTGCGGTACTTTTTCCGGAGTAGTGCGGTTGCGGTACTGCGGCAGCGGTAGTCACTAGTCAATAAAAAAAAATAAAAAAAATACTTCAAAGAAGAACTGGGGGAAGGAGAGAGGGAGGTAAGGGAAGAGGAAGGGGGGGAAAGGCCGGGGAGTAGAGGACGGAAAGGAGAGGAGGGGGAGGGAAGGGAATGCAACTTTCCGAGGGAAGAGGGACGGGACAGGGAAGCGTCATGTGAGAGGAGGAAGTGGGAAGGAAGGAAGGAAGGAGGGTGGTGCAGCTGCAGGGATATGGGGGAGTGAAGGGGAAGCGAAGAAGGGGAGGAAGAGAGGTCTCCAGCGTTTGAGTGAAAACGAAAGATTCCTCATAAAGGAAAGTCATGACAGGAAGAGTAAAACATTATTCAAACTGTCCAACATATTAAGACAAAACACATCAACTGCAACTGTTATTAGCGGGACCGTGGGAAACCTGTAGCTAAGCCCTGTGGTGTCTCATGCCTCAGCGAAGAAACCACGTGGAAATTTCAACGAGGAGATACTACTACTACTACTACTACTTCTAATGATAATAATAATAATAATAATAATAATAATAATAATAATAATAATAATAATAATAATAATAATAATAATAATAATAATAATGATAATAATAATAACAATAATAATGATAATAATAATAATAATAATAATAATAATAATAATAATAATAATAATAATAATAATAATAATAATAATAATAATAATAATAATAATAATAATAATGATAAATTATTATTATTATTATTATTATTATTATTATCAAACTATTGATCTTGGCTACATTGAAGAGAGAGAGAGAGAGAGAGAGAGAGAGAGAGAGAGAGAGATTTACATAGAAAATCAGACCACACATACCCCATGGTCCAGACTAGGTGGTCTGTCCTTAAACCCAAGTGATTCTACATTAATCAGATGGCTCCAAAACGTTGCTTTTCAACTCTAGTTAATATTAAGTTGAAGGAAGTGACGGTCGAGCTTGTTTTTGAAGGAGTCAATCGTGTTACACTGGATCACTTACGGTGGGAGCTTATTCCATTCTCGTACTACAACGTTGGTGAAGACAAATTGGTGCAGTCTGAATTTACTTGTCTACATTTGAGTTTTACGCCATTGTTCCTCGTACGCAAAGTGTCATCGATCATAAACTATGTTGATCTGTCTACATTCGTGAAACCATTAAGTATTTTAAAACATTCGATCAGTTTTCCTCGGAGGCGACGTTTCTCAAGAGAGAACATGTTAAGGGTGGAAAGTCTTTCTTCGTAAGATTTGTTGCGCAAGGAAGGGATCATTTTTGTTGCCCGACGCTGAACACCTTCTAATTTAGCAATGTCCTTTGCATGGTGGGGAGGCCAAAACTGTACCGCATATTCCAAGTGGGGTTTGACTAAACTATTGTAGAGTGGAAGTATTACATCTTTATTCTTGAATAAAAAGTTTCTTTTAATAAAACCCAACATTCTGTTCGCTTTATTTGCTGCATCGATGCATTGATGTGAGAATTTGAGGTTTGACGCGATTTTGACCCCCAAGTCCTTAACGCATTGAACGCTTTTGAGTTTAACGCCGCGCATTTCATAATCGAACTTCTTATTCCTTGTTCCAACTTGAAGGACCTGGCACTTGTTTACGTTAAAGGGCATCTCCCATCTATCCGACCAAGCTGAAATTTTGTGCAAATCCTCTTGGAGGCTTTGCCTGTCTTCGTCAGTGAGAACCGAGTTACCAATCTTTGTGTCGTCTGCAATTTACTAATGCGATTATTAAGGCCAACATCCACATCGTTGATGTAAATGATGAAGAGCACTGGGCCAAGAACCGAGCCCTGAGGGACGCCACTAGTGACAGGCGCCCACTCTGAGTTAAATCCGTCAATCACCACTCTTTGTTGTCTGTTGCTCAACCAATTCGCGATCCATTGGTGTACTTGACCGTCAATACCTATTTGCTTTAATTTGTAAAGTAATTTATGATGTGGGACTTTATCAAACGCTTTCTGGAAATCAAGATAGACTACGTCCAATGATTTGGTTACGTCACAAACTGAGAAGAGGTCGTTATAAAAGGTCAATAGGTTTGATAGGCAGGATCTTTTGTTACGGAAGCCATGTTGTGAATCCCCAATTAATGAGTGGCTTTCAAGGTAACTCACAATATTGTCTCTAATTATGCTCTCAAGTATCTTACCTACAACCGAAGTTAGACTAATGGGCCTGTAATTACCTGGTAATTTTTTGTCTCCTTAAAAATCGGTGTCATAATCTGAAGGGACGATTCCTTGTCGCAAGGACATATTGAATACGGTTGTGAAGGAGGAGAGTATTTCGCTCTTTGTTTCTTTGAGCAGTGTAGGATATACTTTGTCAGGTCCAGGACTTTTATTATAGTTTTAAGTGATTGAAGGGCTCTAAGGACTTCATCGGTTGTTATTTCAAAGTTTGGCAATGCATGCTCGGGATTTACATTAGTACTGGTGTTGGTGGTGGTGGTGGGAGGACTGTTATTATTAAACACCGAGGAAAAGTAATTGTTTAATAGGTTTGCAACGTGTTGGCTGTCAGTCACTAGTGCACCGTCGCTGTTTGTTAAGGGTCCAATTCCACTTTTGATCGCCTTTCTGTTGTTTATGTAACTGAAGAAGGATTTCGGATTATTTTTACAGTTGGCTGCAATATTTTCTTCATAACTACGCTTTGCCTGACATACTAATCTTTTTACTCGTCGCCTGGCATCATGGTAAAGTCTAATGTTTTCGGGCGTGCTTTGCTCTTTCTTTAGCCTGTAAAACAATTTTATCTCCTTGACTGATTGTTTAATTTCGCTATTAAACCAAGGTGGGCTTTTATTAGTGTTACTTCGCTTCTCGCACAAGGGGACGAATGTGTTCTGCTGAGTGAGTAAATGATTTTTAAAGCTTAGCCAGGCGTCCTCTACATTACCGTCATCTGATAGTTGCATCTCTATTAGTTTTCGTCTGATTTCTACGAAGATAGCTCTTTTGAAATTGGGCACCTTTACTTTATTTTCAGCCACTGATGTTTGAGCTTTAATGTTGACGCGCACTAATTTATGATCGCAAGAACCGAGGTGTTCTCCTACTGTGACATTACTGACTAGGTTATCTAGGGCCGTTACAACAAGGTCGAGTATGTTATTTTGTCGAGTTGGTTCAGAAACCATTTGGCTTCGATAATTTTCTTCTAAAAATTCGATCATTCTATGTGAATCGCCTTCTGTACCTGACAGTGTTGCCCAGTCGATATGGGGGAGGTTAAAGTCTCCTAATATCAGTAAGTCGCTGTTATTAAGTGACTGCCTTAAGACACTGTACATTTCAAGGTCGTCATCGAGTGATTGCCCCGGAGGCCTGTAGGTGACAGATATATTTAAATTGACCTTTGCAATGTTTACTCGCACGCACAAATGTTCAACGTTACTGTCTCCTGGTGTTCTGTCAGTGGGTTGCAAATAGCTTTTGACAAAAAGGGGGACACCACCCCCTCTACGGTTTACACGATCTTTGTTGAAGAGTCTGTATATAGCCATCTATGTTGTATTTTCTGTATTCAGTATTTGTGGTGTTGATAAATGTTTCGGTTATAACAATTACGTCAAAATTTTCTGTCAGAGCAAGACATCTCAGTTCGTCAAACTTGTTTCTTAGGCTACGCGCATTGAAACTAAGGACTCTTAGGCTATCATGAGGCTTGGTAATAGAGGTGGAGGTACTGGCGGGTTCAAGGTTACGAGTATGTTGCGATGAATGGCGTCTATTTACACGGGCAGGGTGGAGGGACGTGGCTGAGAGTCGTTTTTTGATCGGGCGTCACGTACTGCGTCGTTGAGGAGCCTTCCGAATCTGGCTGCCCCGATGGGAGACAGGTGTATTCCGTCCCTGTGGAAGAGTTTACTCTGGCCATATAAATTGTCCCAGGCGTTAAAGAACTCAATGTCGAGCTCTCTGCAAAGACTCTGTAAGCGGTTGTTGAGGCTGAAGGCCTTGCTGAAGAAGTCGCTCTCATCCCACTTCCGTGGTAGAATTCCTGAAATCAAAATATTAGGGGATTTAAACTTATACTGCTGGATGAGCCTACGGTACTTGTCCAGCAGTTCCTCAGACCGGGTCGTGGTGACTTCGTTCGTACCTGTATGGAGAACAAAGAGTGAGTCATTAGAAGCCTCAGCGGAGACCTTGTCCAGGGCAGCTGTGATGTCGTCAACTCCAGCTCCACGATAACAATAGTTACGCCTACGGCGGGGGACTCTTCCACAGAATTCAACCACCTGATGGCGAATCATAGAGTTCCCGACCAAGAGGGTGCTCTTCTCCTCGTCCTCCTCCTCCTCCAGTATGGCAAATCTGTTGTAGCAATGAGTGGGATAAATGGCTCTAAGGGCAGGTCTGGCTCCGCGTCTGAGAGAGAGAGAGAGAGAGAGAGAGAGAGAGAGAGAGAGAGAGAGAGAGAGAGAGAGAGAGAGAGAGAGAGAGAGAGAGAAGTTACAATGAAGTTAAAAAAAAACACATATATAGTATGTAGTAATAGTACTATGTACAATGTTATGCATCAAAGAAAAAAATTGTACGGGACATGAGCGGCGATCATGTTAAGCCCCAAATCCACTGCCGAATTTTGGCCACGAACTTGTCGCCGAATCAATTCGTGAAAAAATTCGGCGACCGGTTCGCCGACATGACCAAGATTCTTGCAGTTCGTGACCATTCGGCGACATGTCGGCGAATGCTCAAGATAATTCGGGGACAATTCGGAGAGAGAGAGAGAGAGAGAGAGAGAGAGAGAGAGAGAGAGAGAGAGAGATTGATAGGTAGATAGATATATAGATAGATAGATAGACAGATAGATAGATAGATAGATAGTGACAGAGATATAAACGTATTTCATTTCCTTTTCATGCTATTACTTTTATATTTCATTCATAGTCTCTAGAATAGGAATGGGTGTCAAACGGAAAACACATTGCATTATTGTTATGTGATAGTTTTATTTTTACACACAAATATGTATCTATATCTATCTATATCTATATATATATATATATATATATATATATATATATATATATATATATATATATATATATATATATATATATATATATATATATATATATATATATATATATATATATATATATATATATATTTTTTTTTTTTCAGCAAAGGAAACAGTTCAAGGGCGTAAAGAAAAATATTAAAAAAAGAGCCCGCTACTTACTGCTCCTGAATAGAGGTCAAAGGAGTGTCCAAAAAGAGAGGTCAATTTCGGGAGGAGAGGTGTCCTGATACCCTCCTCTTGAAAGAGTTCAAGTCGCAGGTAGGAGGAAATACAGATGAAGGAAGATTGTTCCAGAGTTTACCAGCGTGAGGGATGAAAGAGGGAAGATGCTGGTTGACTCTTGCATAAGGGGTTTGGACAGTATAGGGATGAGCATGAGTAGATAGTCGTGTGCAGCGGGGCCGCAGGAGGGGGGGAGGCATGCAGTTAGCAAGTTCAGAAGAGCAGTCAGCATGAAAATATCGATAGAAGATAGAGAGGCAACATGGCGGCGGAATTTAAGAGGTAGAAGACTATCAGTATGAGGAGAGCTGATGAGACGAAGAGCCTTTGACTCTACTCTGTCCAAGAGAGCTGTGTGAGTGGAGCCTCCCCACACATGAGATGCATACTCCATACGAGGGCGGACAAGGCCCCTGTAAATGAATAGCAACTGTGCGGGGGAGAAGAACTGGCGGAGACGGTACAGAACGCCCAGCCTCGAGGAAGCTGATTTAGTAAGAGAAGAGACATGATGTTTCCAGTTGAAATTTTGAGTTAAGGATAGACCGAAGATGTTTAGTGTTGAAGAAGGTGATAGCTGAGTGTTATCGAAGAAAAGGGGATAGTTGTTTGGAAGATTGTGTCGAGTGGATAGGTGGAGAAACTGTGTTTTTGAGGCGTTGAAGGATACCAAGTTCTTCTTGCCCCAATCGGAAATAATAGTAAGGTCTGAGACTAAGCGTTCTGTTGCTTCCAGCCTTGAATCGTTAAGTTCCTGTAGGGTGGGTCTTCTATTAAAAGAAGTTGAGGAATGCAGAGTGGAGTCATCGGCGTAAGAATGGATAGGACAGTTCGTTTTGGAAAGAAGATCATCAATGAACAACAGAAAGAGAGTGGGAGATAGGACAGAACCCTGTGGGACACCACTGTTAATAGGTTTAGGGGAAGAACAGTGACCGTCTACCACAGCAGAAATAGAACGGTCAGAAAGGAAACTGGAGATAAAGGTACAGAGAGAAGGATAGAAACCGTAGGAGGATAGTTTGGAAGGCAAAGATTTGTGCCAGACCCTATCAAAAGCTTTTGATATGTCCAGCGCAATAGCAAAAGTTTCACCGAAACGGTTAAGAGAGGATGACCAAGAGTCAGTTAAGAAGGCAAGGAGATCACCAGTAGAACGTCCCTCGCGGAACCCATACTGGCGATCAGATAGAAGGTCAGAAGTGGAAAGGTGCTTTTGAATCTTCCGGTTAAGGATTGATTCAAAAGCTTTAGATAGACAAGAAAGTAAAGCTATAGGACGGTAGTTTGAGGGATTGGAACGGTCACCCTTGTTAGGCACAGGCTGTATGAAGGCATACTTCCAGCAGGAAGGAAAGGTAGATGTTGACAGGCAGAGGCGAAAAAGTTTGACCAGGAAGGGTATATATATATATATATATATATATATATATATATATATATATATATATAGATATATATATATATATATATATATATATATATATATATATATATATATATATATATATATATATATATATATATATATATATATATATATATATATATATATATATATATATATATATATATATATATATATATATATATATATATATATATATAATATAAATAAATAAATAAATATATATATATATATATATATATATATATATATATATATATATATATATATATATATATATATATATATATGTCTAAGAGGTAGGGTTGGGGTGAGGTCACATAGTTAATAGGGATCGAGAGTCAGGTCTGTTTATGGGCTGGGCTATGATGACTCAGGTCGAGAAAATCCGAGGTCAGGGTGAGGACAGATAATTAATAAGGGGTGTCAGGTCTTGACCCAAGTCGATCCACACATACTCCCTGTCTATAATTCAGTCGAGCTCTCGTGCAGCGAGAGTAATAAAGGCAGGAGGCGGTGGCCTAGTGGATAAGGTGGTGAGCTTGGGATCGGACTGATGTCGACGCATGGGTTCGAATCCCCACCAGTGCTACCTTGAAACTTTGTGTCATTTGCCGAGTGGCTTAAAATCACCTACATGTCACCCTGACACCCGAGTTCTAGTTGCATAGCAATAAAGATGAGCTTTGGGGGGGTAACATGGGCCTTTCAGGTGCCACTATAAAACCCGCGCCCGCACCACTAACGGGCCTGCCTCTGAGCAACACCGAAGAGGCAGAATATGCCTACGGTGCATATGGGCTAACACGTAAAAAAAAAAAAAAAAAAAAGGAGTGTACATGGCTTCGTGTGTGGGCTTGAATGATAACTACCGGTGTTTCATTTGGGTGCAATGAACAAGCGAACAAAAATCTGATCCATCCATTACTTTTCACCAGTAAGTTATTTATTAATTCATTTTTATATCTGATGTTCAAGCAAGCGTGCATAGCTTTTATAAACAAGACTGATGCACAGGGCATATGCACATTGATTATTTGATCAAAGTGTTAGCAACATCTCTCTGACAAGATCGTTGGCTATATAGCCGGATTTGTCAGCTTAAAACCTAAGAGATCTTTAAAGAGTGAGTCGTACGTGCTGCAATGCTTTATTTTCCCAACATCTGGATGCAACTTATACTGATTTATCTCAGTTGAAAATAAAGGCCACCTATCTTTTCCATCTAGAGACGTTGCCATTTGTCTTGTGTGTGAAAGAAAATTCAGAGAGAAAGTTTTACAGTATAGTGACCAACCATATGCAAAGTTGTCAACACATGCTTGTCACAACATTGTAACACTTGTACTGTCTGAGTTCCAGGAGAGGGCTGTCTTCTCCAGCCTGGCACAACACATGTTAGACAGTGACCCGTTCACTAATCATCTTGTGTTACTGATCAAGGCTGTAGGTGAGACCTATCTGCAGGTCAGGCGCAGATATGCAGCCAGACAGTTTACTGCACGACTAATATCCCTTAATGAGTCTGCCCTGTAGCGCCACATTTTCTCGGGTCACCGGGAAAGCAGAGCACACGGCTTTCTGCGGTGGCTGCTACACTCTTACCCCAACTTATATTTGAATATGTAGTCGCGTTCTTGTTACCCTTGTGAGCGTTCATAGGACCGGCAAGGGCAGGTTGTTAGGGTGTAAGGATACCAGAAATCATTGTTTTTCATGGTGTAAGTTTCACCAGACTAGCCTAGGAAACAGTAGTACAACTATTATACCTTACCTTATCATTGTAACAAATGTAATATCAATCATTATCAAAGGAAATTCCCCTTGTAATTCCATTATTTTTTTCGTTTTTATCAGTGTCCCTTTCATCCAATCTTTAAGGTTACGGTGGGTTGGCCGGAAACCGCACACGGGAAAAAGTGCCTCACGTCCTCCATAAAGTTTCACGCTACCTCAAGTTTCTTTTTCCGTCTCTCACCCGGCGTGATTGAGTGTAGTCATCAGTCAAGTTTGTCATTTTCAGTCTTATTTTCTCCCCATTGAGCAGGGGTAGGTAGGCTGCCACCACCCCGGTGGTGGCAGCCTACCTTTTTCATCGTTGCACTCAGTTACGCGGAAGTAGTCATCCAGTATAATTTGTCGATATTCATTAAATTAAATAATAATTTGTCCAAATTCATTAAGAAGAAAGAGATATAACTGTGAGAGCCCCTTAAGGGGCTCTCACACATTCCCGGTCCGGTCCCGGCCGATCGTCCCCGATAAAGGCCAATTTACATTACCCGTCTTCCGACCGACAGGCAGACCGCCGGCTAGACGCCGTCAGACTGTTGTATATTTACACGACACGTTCTCGGTCCGTCCATCTCTGTCTCGTAGTGCTCACGCAGCTGCTGTCACGTGAGCATCATGGCCCCTCGCCCTCTCAGCATCAAGACTTTGGCAGCGATTGCTTTGCTTTTAGAAGAAGATGAAGAACGCAGTGGAAAGAGGAAGAGAATGTGGGTGCACCAGTCTCTGCAGAAAAGGAAGTCCGAGGGAGAATTCTGGACCCTGTTTAAAGAGCTGTCAGATGATGAAGTGAAGTTCTACCAGTACTTCAGGATGAACCATTGCCTTCAGTTACCGTCTAGGGCACGCAACAGTCCATAAAATTGTGAAGGAGGTGTGCAGAGCCATTGTCAAGAGACTCGGAGAAGAATTTATGCCATCGCCAACTGAGGAAACCTGGAGACAAATTGCAGCTGACTTTTGGGAACTGTGGGATTTTCCAAACTGTGTAGGGGCTATAGATGGTAAGCACGTGAAGATACGTGCTCCAGCAAACAGTGGCTCACTATTTTTTAACTACAAACAAACATATTCAATTGTTTTGCTTGCTGTAGTGGATGCAAAGTACAAGTTTGTAGCAGTTGATATTGGAGCTTATGGGAAAAACAGTGATGGTGGAATCTTTTCAAGGTCAAAGTTAGGAGTGGGATTAGAAAAGAACACACTCAATATACCTCCAGAAAACATGCTACCTGGAACAACTTGCTCAGCACCTTATGTACTTGTAGGGGACGAGGCCTTCCCACTGAAATCATATTTGATGAGACCATACCCAGGTACACAGATTGATGACAATGAGAAAAGAGCTTATAATTACAGACTCTCACGTGCGAGAAGAGTCGTAGAAAATGCGTTTGGCATTCTGAGTCACAAATTCTTGATTTACCAAAGAACACTTAATTTAGATCCTGAAAATGCTAATGTCATTGTGTATGCTACTTGCCTTTTACATAATTTCATTAGGGATGACAACCTTGCAGATTTCAAAGGCAATGATTCACAACACAGTCAGAACAATCTGATAAATATGCATGGGCAAGGTGGAAATGCTCCTCAGGCTGCATTCAATGTAAGGGAAAAATTCAAAGCTTTTTTCAACAGTCCTGCTGGAGCACTGCCCTGGGAGTGAAGGTGTAGCTACTAATAAACTTCTGGCACACTCACCTGGTTTGTTTATTTCCTCTCCAATTTCTTTCCATATGTTGTCCTTATGTAGATTATCGCTATATTTCTTGTTGCTCATATCATAGAGCTCTTCATGGCCACGGACGAGTTCTATCAGTCTTTCGTCCATGGTGCCGGAAAATGAATTAAAAATGTTATGGGCGCGGACGAGGCAACACGTACAAGCCGCGAGATGAACGGGTACCGTACGGGTCTTCGTTCACACTACCCGTCACCCACCCGTCGAGCCGGAGTCAGGCCGCCGTCACGCCGGCCAGGAATTCTCGAGAGGAAATCCGGGACGTGTCGGTTGGGTGTCGGACGACTGCTGCCGTCAGCTTGACGGGTAGTGTAAACACTTCCATTTAAATACATGAAAGAAATCTTGACGGCGTCTAGCCGGCGGTCTGCCTGTCGGTCGGAAGACAGGTAATGTAAATCGGCCTTAAGCCGGTCGCCGGTCGACCGGCTGTAAGATCGGGGATTGTCGGCGGCAGACCGCCGGTCTACCGCCGGTCGACCCTGAGGACCGTAGACGCAGCCGACCACCGCCGGTCAACTTTAAAATTTTCAAAGATATCGGCGATGCTCCCGGTCGACCGGCGGTGTCGAAAATTATCGCCGGTCGACCGGCGGTCAACCGCCGACAACCGACGGCAGACCGGCGGTAGACCGGCAGTAGACCGCAAGTGAACACCTGTGTCTGACCTGAGGATTAGCAAGGGAGGAAGGAGGAAAACGAGGAGGAACAGGTAGGAGCGAGGGATGAAGAGAGAGAAGATGAGAGAAAGGAGGAAGAGGAATGGGTGAAAGATACATATATATATATATATATATATATATATATATATATATATATATATATATATATATATATATATATATATATATATATATATATAGATGACCACTTACGGTGAAGTCATCACCAAATTGACAAAAGAGAATAGGACTATTATGTGAGAGAAAGAGAATTTTCTTAAGAAAATAGTCAACATTGAACTGACTATCACGTTTATCCAGACATGTTTAAGAGAAAATCTCCTATATATACCTCAATATATATATATAAATATATATATATATATATATATATATATATATATATATAGATATATATATATATATATATATATATATATATATATACACACACACACAGTGGCGTACCCAGAAAATTGAAATGGGGGGGCCAATATATATATATATATATATATATATATATATATATATATATATATATATATATATATATATATATATTTTTTTTTTTTTTTTTTCTGCGTCCAGTATTGTTGCAAGCGCAGGGATCCCATATAGCTTAAGGATTCGGGTTGGATCGCAGGGTAAATGTATTATTTTTTATACATACATGCACTGATACATATATACACACATTGCATATTTAAGAATTTGTTGGTAGCATATAAGTACAACATAAATCTGGGAGATTTAAATAATCTTAAAAGTACTAATTTTATGTTACTTGAGTGAACATTGCTTTTAAAATCTTGTTCATTTCTGTAATATGGACTGCAAAAATTTACCCTCGAAACAACACTACTTACTTTAGAACTACATGTTCTGATAAAAAAAAGTAGTATACTGGCAAGGAAAAAAATGTTATATTCATATAACATGTATAATCTCCGTTTATACAGGCTGGTGCTGTAATACATATTTTTACAAGATACATGGAAATTGGATCAGGTATTTTATGAATATAAAATAAAAATTAGCTAGTTGAATTAGATAAGTTACTGTTAACAACAATACATTGAAATTGGTTTACCCCAAATTTATGCGTCTGTTCTTACGTGCAAATTCATCAAGGACTTCATGATCAAGATTTGTGTCACAATAGACAAAGTAAGGCCAGTCCATTTAAACGACTTTCACTCATTGTGTTCCTTATTAAGGTATGTTTTAAGCAATTTAAGGGCACTAAAGGATCGCTCATTGGTGGAAGTGCTAGCAGGTAGGGTTGAAAAAATTGCAATAAGGTGGAAAATTTAATTTGAATATGTGCCCAATTTTTTGGCACATGCCACTGTCTCAACAACTTGCTTTGACCTCTCATGAGATTCACGATGTTTCCAATAACTCTGCCCCCGTAAATATTCATCTTCAACTAAATCTGCATCTCCATCAAGAAATTTTCCATAAAATTCAACTGCCTCCTTCAGTTCACTAAAATCAGTATCGACTGAAAGAGAGGGAACAAGATTTCCCAACAAAAAACTCCTAATGTGTTTAGATGCAAACCTTTCCCTGAGTTGTGCTACAGCAGTGTCCGAAAATGGGAGAAAAATAGCTCTTCGATAGTACTCCTATGGAGTTGCTGATGGAGGGTTAGCCTTAATTATGTTTCTGATGACCACTGATTGTTCAAGGCTTCTGGATGATATCTCCGTACCTTTCCTCAGCTTGGGCAAAAGTTGGTTGAGCTTATTTCCATCACGATAGGACAGAAATGCATCTATGCAGCTCTGTACACTTCCAAGAGCACACATCAGTTCTTGTTGTGACCCCTGCAGCTTTTCCGGCAAGGGTTTAGTGACACTTAGAACTGAGGTGAGCACTTCCAAACTCATGAGAAAACCTGGGTCACTTATTGCTTTAGATTAGGCTTGGCTGCTGATTCTTGACCTAACGTGCTTTGCAGTAATTATTCTTAATCATTATTTCATTATTTACCTACCTGATTAACTGGATTATCCGGGCATCAGCCGAGTCAGTGGTGACTTTCTTACACCAGATAGAGTGCGTACGTGAAGCGTGTTGTGACCAAGGAGGAAATATGTAAAGAATGGAATTAAAGGCGCAAATCCCAAGCCTGCGTGAATTCAAGAAATGACACACGTTATAGAAAAAGTACTACATAAACAGAAAATAAAGTACGTCTATCAATCATAATTTTCAGAAATTTTGAATTTGTGGTCAGAAAATATGATACGGATAACATGAATAGGCTACGGCCACGTGAGCCTATACGTCGTCAATGAATGTTTCTCAAAATATAGATCACCTGCTCTAATTCAACTCAGCAGCTCCATTGTTCAAGTGCTGAACATACAATAGTCACTCGGCCACTCTACACTGTCCACTGTCAAGCACAAAACGGTCATTAAAGGTGGTACTACAGCGGCAAAGGTCGACCTCACAGGTCCCATACGCGTCTCGCGTTGCCTGCCACTCTCCCCGTCATAATTAATACAGAAGCAAATTACATACTCACCACTGTCACGTACCAGACAAATTCACTTGGTGCCTCTACAGTATAATTATATAGTCCTCCAATCACTTTGACTGCACCGTACACCTAAAATCAAGTAAATCTGAGAGGCAAGGAGAGAAGGCACACTTACGACTTTCGTGCTCTCCCTCTCTGCCAGAGCCGTCCCAGTCTCGTATTCCTCTTCTTCCTGTCTCCCGCTCCCGCTACAAACACCCCTCCGCCGCTTCCAGCTGACAGCTTGACGTCGCACTCTACACACAATTTAATGAACCCATCATATTACACCTTACTTTTTTATCACTCAGAGCACACCTTATATCCTACCATTAACTCAAAACAAAACCAAAGGGGAAATAACTCGGTCACTCGGTGCCACTGAGCTCTCAACTCCACACACACACACACACACACACACACACACACACACATTCGTAATCGTAATATTAATATACATATTCCTATTAGTTTCCTGTAATATTTATTTATTCATTATTATTTTTTCTTTGCAAAGGCAATATCCTCCATATATATATATATATATATATATATATATATATATATATATATATATATATATATATATATATATATATATATATATATATATATATATATATATATATATATATATATATATATATATATATATATATATATATATATATATATATATATATATATATATATATATATATATATATATATATATATATATATATATATATATATATATATATATATATATATATATATATATATATATATATATATATATATATATATATATATATATATATATATAGTGCTGCTCTCGACTTTCTACTCATACTCATGCTCATCCCTATACTGTCCAACCTTATGCAAGAGTTAACCAGCATCTTCACTCTTTCATCCTTCACGCTGGTAAACTCTGGAACAATCTTTCTTCATCTGTATTTCTCCTGTCTACGACTTGAACTCTTTCAAGAGGAGGGTATCAGGACATCTCTCCTCCATATTTGGTCCTGCTTTCAGCCACCCTCTTTGTTTCCTTTTGAGCAGCAGTAGCGGGCTTTTTATTATTGTTTTCTTTTTGTGTGCCTTGAGCTGCCTCCTTTGTTGTATATATATATATATATATATATATATATATATATATATATATATATATATATATATATATATATATATATATATATATATATATATATATATATATATATATATATATATATATATATATATATATATATATATATATATATATATATATATATATATATATATATATATATATATATATATATATATATATATATATATATATATATATATATATATATATATATATATATATATATATATATATATATATATATATATATATATATATATATATATATATATATATATATATATATATATATATATATATATATATATATATATATATATATATATATATATATATATATATATATATATATATATATATATATATATATATATATATATATATATATATATATATATGGTTTCAAATGTTTATAATTATCTCATAAACAGCCTCATACCTATATTTATTCGTGTGCATAAATCTCTCTCTCTCTCTCTCTCTATATATATATATATATATATATATTTTTTTTTTTTTTCTGGAAGCTTTCCCCGGTGTCTCTGGGCCTCTAGAAGGCCCCGGGAGGAGCGAGCACTGTAACGTTCTAGACTGTACTGTTCTGGATATATATAGGAGAAGAGGGCGAGAGGAGTCAGTCCCAGTCATAGTAAGCTAGTGGCCAGTGAAGAGTCAGAGTGATCGAATTGTAAGAATATTAAACTGCAGAAGCTGTGCAAGGTGTTTACATATCTCCCTCCCACGGAATCTCCTGACGGCGACACTGAACCCAAGTAACACGTCCGGCATAACAATATGGTGAACAGTGTTCACAGCAACGCGGAAGGCATACGAAAGACTTTTGTAGGAATCACCTGTTGCTAAGAAACGAAGTGTGATCGCAATACATAGTCCTGGCTCGATGGGCGATCTCCAAAATGTTGTCTGCTTCTCAGTGTGTGGGCCAGTACGTGCAACAACCTCATTGAACAGGTCTTCATCAATCCTGAGGAAGTTTAATTATTTGTACAGCTCTGGATCTTCCTCTGCAGCCAGTTCTTTCATGAGTGTGACATAATGACCAAAGATAGGCCGTCTCGTCAGGTAGGGCTTCACCCAAATCCTCTTCTTTTTCGACTTCTTTTTTGTCACCTGTATCAGTTCCAGTATAGTTATCTCTATGGCGAGACACTCCATGTTGTGCTTGTGCAGCATCAATATCCTCAGTTTGGCTAGGACGCTCTCTGCCATGTTGTTGCGTTCACGAGAGACACTTAATTGTGGACTGGTGCCAGTTCCAGGCAACGCCCCCTTTTTATGCATCGGCAGAAATACCAAGATGCTACAACGGTTAGGCGCCGATGTCCGTGAAATACCGGGAAGGCACCTAGGCAAGTCCGTAACTTCATCGTGGTCGTCGTGGGTGGGTCGTGGGTTACCGGCTGTAACCTTGGTGATACACTGTCATTTTCCGTGGCCGCGTCGTAAGTGGGTCGGGAGGGCTCCGGGGTGGGGTCGCGAATGGTCACAGACAGACAGACAGACAGAGACAGACAGAGACACAGACAGACAGACATAGGAAGGGAAAGGAATGGAAGGAGGAACAGGTGGGAGGGAGTGAGGAAGAGAGAGGGAGGGATGGAGGAGAGTGAGGAAGGAAGGGAGAGAGGATAGAAAGAGATGAAAGAAAGGAGGAAGAGGAATGGGTGAATCGAGAGAGAGAGAGAGAGAGAGAGAGAGAGAGAGAGAGAGAGAGAGAGAGTTTTATGCACACGAATGAATTTAGGTATGAAGCTATTTATGAGGTAATTATAAATGCCGCCGGTAGGCCGGCGGTCTACCGCCGACTGACCTGCTGTAGTCGCCGGTCGTAGAAATCGAAAATCGTATATGGTCGCCGGTCGCCGGTCCCGGGATTGTTGTCTTTTTTGTCGGCGGTCAGGCCCCGATCGGCTTATCGGGAGTCATCGGGGACGATCGGGACCGGGACCGGGAATGTGTGAGAGACCCTTTATCGGGAGTCATCGGGGACGATCAGGACAGGGACCTTGAATGTGTGAGAGACCCTTTATCGGGAGTCATCGGGGACGATCAGGACAGGGACCGGGAATGTGTGAGAGACCCTTTATCGGGAGTCATCGGGGACGATCGGGACCGGGACCGGGAATGTATTATTTTCTCTCGTTTACAAATAAATAAAACAACGAGAATGATCAGCTACATTTGTATTGACAACTACTTATTGTATGAGGTATATTCAGAGTTGCCAGCCAGCGGGTATTGGGCCACAGGGAATTACCTGTATTTCTCTTCAATATAATAATTGTTAATAATAATAATTGTTAATAATAATGTAGCTGATTATTCTCGTTATTGTATTGTAATGCCAAAATTTTTCTCTTTACTACATTCCAACACGACCACATGCAGCGTGTACGTAACGAAACACACGAGAAATTAATCCAGACAAGGAAAGGTTTTGCCGGCGCCGGGGATCGAACCCGCGACCAGTGAGACCGGAGAGCCACCTTTACCAGTCGGTAAAAGACCCCCCTGGCAGAGGGTATATTATAATGGGAGGCTCGCCCATCAGGCTAGTCGCCGCGCACTACATTATTTATTGGTAAATGCACCGCCTTCCTCCCTTGGGGTATATCCACAGAGTTAGGTAGGCTATATACCAAAAAAAAAGAAAAAAGAAAAGAAAAGAAGGAGAAAATATAAATGCTGTCTGGCAGTCTCTCCTCATCCAAAATCGTTCTTGCATGAGAGTCGATAGACTATTGTGGGTGTTTACCTGCAAAACCTTTGACGTATATTATAATATACGTCAAAGGTTTTGCAAAATCAAAACTATAATAATTGCATGCATTTCTAAACTACAAACCTTCACAGCTGGAACGGATCAGCTTTTGGATTTCCGTGATTCGAAAATATATTTGCTTATCAAAGTGATTCTCAATGTGATGCAATATGTTTTGAGTTGAAAACGTTTGGTAATGCTGGCGGCCGGATGGATCTGATTCATGTCAACCATGCATGGATTGCCTTGCAAATGAATTATGTTAGGAATACTGCATTTGAAAATTTTCGGCTGTACATGTTTTGTGTTAAAGTACTGTCATGATAGAAAAAAAGTCATTGATCATCAATTTGAGGTCCTCGGGCAGCATACCGGAGAGGCCTCTGGCGACGACAGGCAGACAGTATTGCCAACGGAGGCGATGAAGACCATTAACGAAAATGACAATTAGAAACAAAAGATGCAACATAGTTTATCAAATTCAACATCATGTAAATAATCTTATAATAATTTCGGAAAAAGTTGTCGAAGTTTATGACAGTTATTCTGCCGTGCGGTGCATTTAAGATCAGCTGACGAGTTGGCATTTGTGGCTCACACTGTAAACATGGCGGCGAGCAGCAGCGGAGTGGAGTGGAGCCAGCTGGTGAAACCCATCCTTGCGGCTTCCTACGGCTCTGCCAATAAACAGGATCTGCCAGAACTTGTCAAGGCAATACTGAAGAGGTAGGAGAAGTAAATTTGTTGTTGGGCAGCGTGATGGGCAGTAAACTGTTAACTCCGTAGTGCCGTCACCAGTCTCCTGACGATAACAAAAGCGAGTAAATAGTTTGTACTCGTATATCGGGGGCTTCGTGGTGCACTGGTTAGCACACTCGGCTCACAACCGAGAGAGCCCGGGTTCGATTCCCGGGCGGAGTGGAAAAAATTGGACGGCTTTTCCGATACCCTACGCCCCTGTCCACCCAGCAGTGAATGGGTACCAGGTATTAATCGGGGGTTGTGTCCCGTCTCCTGGGGTCTGTTCCCTTCTCCTATAATTCCTTCCCCTTCTGTTTCTCTCCGGCATATGACCACAGATGTTGCGCCGACTAAACAAAACTTTCCAACCTAAATAGTTTGTACTTGTATCCTTATTATGAAAGAACAATACGACCAAGGAGTACGTCGAGGCCTGTCGCGTTAATATTGAACTTTGCAATTTAAAGCAAGTTGGCAACAATACATCGACAACGTATCACGGTATTTATCCATAATTGCAAACTCATTATGGTGGTTGACAATATTTTGGGTAAATATGATAAACAGCATCCATTTTCGGTACTGCCTTAGAGCAGTGTTACTCCACTGCAGGCCGCAGTCTGAATCTGGACCTTCTGAGTGTTGTAACTTGACCCCAGGCTCCATGACAAGAAAAGTATACAGTAATTAAATAACATGAATGTCCTGGTGATGGATTTTTTGAAGTTTTTTTCCTTAACTGACTGTAGGGCCAACATTCAGTTGAGGAAATACACTTGCACGACTCCATTGTAAGGACCTTCATGTTATTTAATTAAATTTTTGGGTAATTCTTTGTAAGAAGTCCACCTTCCCCTCTATCACTACAGCCCCCCCTACCCCCTAAAACAAGCCTGAGGACCTGTAGGGAATTGGGGTTTGCAAATTGACTGAAATATGGGTCTCCAAAATTTTCCCAGATTAGGGAAATTTCCTAGAACTTTAAGGAAAGTTCTTTAAACTTATTGTCTTGTAATGTAATCCAACATAATGCATCAGAGGCAGACACTGCTGCAGCCAATCTGTTGACAAGCGTTGGGCGTGTCATTGGATGGCCAATGTAGTGGCCCCTGCCCTATCCTGCCCACACTATGTATTTCTGGTGGCCCACACCTCATGTCAAATATATTTAATCTAGTACTCCAACCTAGCTTAATATAACCTCTTAAATGGGGGGGCTTCGCCCACCCCACACCCTTTACTAAGGAGGGCATCTCTGTATCTTCCCATCTTGTCAGTCATGTACTTGACACTCAACAGCCTTGGGAGCATTATATTTCTATATTTTTCCTAACGTGGGTAAATTTCCCTGTCTTGATTGCAACCTACTGTGAGAGGAAGTAACTTTTTGTTTTTAACAGCTAAAGAAACAGCTCAAGGGCAATAAAAAAAAGGTGTAAAAAAAAAAAAGCCTGCTAATCGCTGTTCCCACAAAGACAAAAGTAATGAGCGGTTAAAAGATAGGTCAATTTTGGGAGGAGAGGTGTCTTGATACACTCCTCTTGAAAGAATTCAAGTCAAAGGCAGGAGGGAATATAGACGAAGGAAGTCTGTTCCAGAGTTTACCAGTGTAAGGGATGAAAGAATGAAGATGCTGGTTAACTCTTGCATAAGGGGTTTGGACAGTATAGGGATGAGCATGAGTAGAAAGTCATGTACAGAGGGCTGCGGGAGGAGGGGAGGCTTGCAGTTAGCAAGTTCAGAAGAGCAATCAGCATGAAAATATCGATAGAAAATAGAAAGAGAGGCAACATGGCGGCGGACTTTAAGAGGTAGAAGACTTTCAGTATGAGGGGGAGAGCTGATGAGACGAAGAGCCTTAGACTCTACTTTGTCCAGGAGAGCTGTGTGAGTGAAGCCCCCCCACATGAGATGCATACTCCATACGAGGGTGGACAAGGCCCCTGTAAATGGATAGCAACTGTGAGGGGGAGAAGAACTGGCAGAGAAGGTACAGAACGCCCATCCTTGAGGAAGCTGACTTAGTAAGAGAAGAGATGTGAAGTTTCCAATTACAGTTGTCCCTTAAATAGTATGGAGGTTAGGGACCCAGGACCCCCGTACTATTCGAAAATCCTTATAAAATTAGTGCCCCCCCTAGAAACACTTCTGGGCACTCGTACGGAATCTGGGTCCCGCCTGGCTCGGCTGTTACCCATGGGCCCAAGTTGCCAGTTATGCATTTTCTGCTGCAGTCACAGCGCAGTGTTACCATGATAGGAGTGTCGAAGGGGGCGAAGCCCCCCGTTAGAGGTCAGGATATTTAAAATTCGGTTGGAGTAGTGTAAATATGCGTCCCTTAACTGTATAATATGGAGGTGTAATGTCATATTTTGGAGGTGTGGAGTCAACCTCCACAATTACTGTTTTGTATCTTATTTCAAGTGTGAATTAGAGAGCAATAGGAACTGGTAGAGAGTAAGAGAGAGTGTGAGTGTATGACACGGCTCGCTCGCTGACAATGTGGAAGACAGTGCTGCCAGGATGGCTCTGTTGCCCAGCGTGGAAACACTACAGCAGAAAATGCATAACTGGCAACTTTGGCCGGCGAGTAGAAGCTGAGCCAGGCGTGACCCGGGTTCACGTGGTAAGCTCTCCCTACCACAACTTAACTCATACCAAAACATAACTTCTTCTAAATCTGAATTCTTCTGCAAGGTGAATACCTTTATGAATGCTTTGGGGTGCATTCAACAGGTGTTTTGGCTTGTCTCTTGGGTCCCATGTTCATGTTAGGTGGTAATGGAGAAGTGTAGCTGAGGGTGTGCACACACACACACACGGACTGAGGGAAAGCACATAGGTTTCAATCTGGCAAAACAGTGTTCCTGATGTTGTGCACACACACACACATGGACTGAGGGGATGTGCATGGGTGAGAGTCTGGTAGAACAGTGTTGCCACTCACGCCATGGCTACTTGGTGCGACGAACGGGAAATTGAAAAATCCTAAAAAAAATATTCTATGACAATCGGTATAAAACCGAAACCGTACTATTGGAAACTGTACTATTTGAGGGACGACTGTATATATATATTTTACAGCAGACGAAACAGCTCAAGGGCAAAAAAGAGGAAACTTATGAAAAAAAATATTATGAAGAAATAAACAAAAATGACATGGCTGAATTCCCCTCCCTCCCTCGCCCTCTTCCACTCGTCACTTATGTCACTATAAAACACTTGCCTGCGCCATGATGGGCTGGGGCCGACTACCATCCAGGCCCCTCAAGAAATAGGCAGACACGTAAATAAAAGCTTTATGTGTTTATACACATGTGCATACATCGTCATGTTTCAGCATAGAAAATAGCCTAAAAGAATATTCATATGGCATGTTGAGGCAAACTAGCATCTGCGATGGCCTTGGAGGCAGCATCAGTCACCCCGGAGGAGCCAGAGAAAATTTTAGCATTTTGGCTCAATTTCCAAGAAAAGGACACCATCAGACACACAAAGTCCTTCAAAACAAAGAAAAAACTGCAATTCAGTAAAGAATACCGGGAAGGCATGTAGGTGTAAGGGGCGAACTCTATAGATCAATCCGATTTTAGAAAACGGGATTAGTTTCAGTTTTTCAGAAATTCCTTCGCCGCTATTTGACCGATTTTAATAAACAAAGAGGAGCTGAAGCGCAAGAAAATCATCATGAGTTTTCTTTTCAATTAATGGACAATTCTCAAAAAAAAAATAATAATAATAATAATAATATTGCTTGATTCACCAACAAAATACACACAAAAAAAATCTCATCATTTAACAAAAGCAAAATTGGAAAATTTTCTATGATGAATCTTTTGGATTCTGCTTTAAGTCTCTTTGGTATTTTTTCAGCAGCATAGGTCTTTAGATGAGAGAGGAATTTTGAGTGGAAGTTTGTTAAAAAGTAGTTTATTTTTCCTGCTATTATGTATTGACGGTAAATCTTAGGAGTAGCGGCTCCTAGCGGGTGCACATTTAGGGCATGGTGTGGTGGTAATTACAACATTTCTAGCACGTACGACGGGGTTTTGACAAGAGGACAGGCGTGTTTATGTCACAAGGGTGTATTTTTCTGCGCGGGCTCTTCCCTTTCTTCACCCCAGAGCTCGCAGTCTCATCACCCATCGACTTGGAGGAAATCGTGAAGCCAGCGTGGAAATATACACCCCTTGTGACATAAACACGCCTGTCCGCTTGTCAAAACCCCGTCGTACGTGATAGAAATGTAATTACCTCCACACCCACTAGGAGCCGCTATTCCTAAGATTTACCATATTGACTTATAGATCTGAAAGTAAGCGTATATTACTTCCCCATAAGCATACATTTCACATCAATATAATCAGGATAATACAGTTTTAATTTAAGAAATATTTAACTGTAGCAACAAGTCCATAATTTGAGTAACAGCAGCACAAGCCACAACAGCCCTGACTTTTGCAAATGAACACCATTGGACTGATTTGTTTACATAGTGGATATGGGCAACCAACATTGGTCATATGTGACACACACCCAGAAAAGTTGGACTTGCTGGTTATGCCTACTGCCAATGTGGTTGAAAGAAAAAGGGCCAGTATGACACCAGCTTGAACCCCATTCCTGTTTAGGGGGTTCGTGGTGCAGTGGTTAGCACACTCGGCTCACAACCGAGAGAGCCCAGCTTCGATTCCCGGGCGGAGTGGAAAAATTTGGGCGGCTTTTCCGATACCCTATGCCCCTGTCCACCCAGCAGTGAATGGGTACCAGGTATTAATCGGGGGTTGTGTCCCGTCTCCTGGGGTCTGTTCCCTTCTCCTATAATTCCTTCCCCTTCTGTCTCTCTCCGGCATATGACCACAAATGTTGCGCCGACTTAACGAAACTTCCCAACTTTCCCCATTCCCATTGTTTTCCGCCCTAAGCGCTCTCGTCTCGCGGTGAGCAGAGGGAACCCACACTTACGTCTTCGATGTGTACAAATAGGATGCTCGTATACCAAGGCATTTTTAGGGATTATTTATTTTATTTTTGCTCATAAATCAAATCATTGTCACAACATCGTGAAGAACGTAAAATTGCCCCTTTTTCATTCTTGTCTTTTTCTCCTTCATATTTTCATAAAAATATAACCACTCAATGATTTTCCTTGTTATGAACAGTATTTACAGGTATTCCTAAGTACCTTAAATTCGATTTTTTTATTTTGTATGATTGAAGGTAATGTTTCATGTTACGAGTTTTGATCATTTAAAGTCTAAAATGTCAATATCTTCTATTTCTGTCTTTTAAACACATTTAAATAATTATTGCTGTGCACATTGAATAAATACCCTGGCACTGATTCTATATGGATTTTGAATACAATCCTGCATAATTTGCCTTAACCCGGTAGCAGCGACGGGCCAAATTTGTGCCATGATTTAAACCTCCCAGAATAGATGATACATAAACTGATCACAAATGCTTTGATATATGTTATGAAATGGTTTGTGTGAGTGATGTTTTTTCTCATTTTTCTCGCTTGGGGAGACCATTAAGAAACATGATCCCCGCTGCTACTGGGTTAATAGGGTTAGCATCTCCTTAATTAAAGAGTGATTGCATTTTTATAATGTATTTATCACATTTATAGGAAAATGATAATATTCTGTTACTTGCTGTGTTTATTTCAGCCCAGTGATACAATATACATCTATAATTATCCAAATGGTCCTTGTCTGTATTCTGTTGGGATATCAGTATGAATAAAATAGATTTTTTTTTATAATTCTTATGTACTTTTATAGTTTTTTTTGCAGTATTTACAAAAAGTTTAAAGGGCTATATCTCTTTAACTAAACAACCTAGAGTCTAGTTTCTTGCATCCTACACTCCAAACATTATTATATAAGATATTAGGGGATAATGAAACAATTCTGCAAAAAAACTATTGATATGAAAACAAAACAAAAAAGTCGCCTGTAATATCTTGTTTTATGCAGATGCCGCATCAAAATAGTGTACCATGAGACCTCCTGATTCATAGACATACACCCCTTGATTGCTTAGCTTTGATGCATTTTATATATATGTTTTGCATAATGTATTCTTGAGTACTTACTTTGTCCTTTCCTTTCCAGTAAAGAGGAAATATTTCACCATGAGGAACAGTATGAGGCCTTCTATGTGTCTCTGTGTGTCCTAGCAGCAGACTACTTGGCCAGCAATGCCCACCAGTGTAAGTTACTACCTGCTGTTGATGGTCGAGTTAGGCAATATGCTTCAGCTACTTTTTTCAACAATTTTTCCTTTTAGCTACCAGAACAGCGTCCTTTATAAACAACCTCTTTGAAAGACTGCTCATCTCCATTCAAGGGGAAGGTGGGGTAAGATGGACCCCTCTACACAAAAATGAGTCTAGAAACCACATATATATAATTTTTTCAAGGGTCATGATGGTGCTTTGGGGTGTTAAATATAAAGGCTTCATCCTGGTCACTTGTTTTAGAGGAGTAGATTGAAGCAATATCTTGAATTATTTTACCTCGGAGATCTGTCTTGCGCCACCTTCCCCTGTATTATTTTCTGCATCATACCTCTCCTTCACCTTTCGTTTCACATATGCTCTGTTTGTTTGTATACTGTATTTCAATTTATAAGATACATTTCTGATTTGAGGGCTACCTTCAGGGTAAAAAAGATCCTGTTTTCATTTACGTATTTAATATCAGGATAATCTTTTATTATTTTGTATGCTTCATAATAATATATTGGATAACCCATAAAAGGAGTAAGGCCTGGTGTATATTGTGATGCATGGGAGTCTGTATCTAATTATTTTCAATTAGAATACTTGGGCTTCGTGGTGCAGTGGTTAGCACACTCAGCTCACAACTGTGCGAGCCCGGGTTCGATTCCCGGGCAGAGTGGAAAAATTTGGGCGGCTTTTCTGATACCCTATGCCCCTGTCCACCCAGCAGTGAATGGGTACCAGGTATTAATCGGGGGTTGTGTCCCGTCTCCTGGGATCTGTTCCCTTCTATAATTCCTTCCCCTTCTGTCTCTCTCCGGCATATGACCACAGATGTTGCGCCGACTAAACAAAACTTTCCAAACTTTCCAATTAGAATAAATAGTTGACTGAATGAAAATATCTCTTGGCAGTGACTGTTGGAGGTGTGAGTCAGGCTGTGAGTGCAGCAAAGGTGTTGCTTCAGTTTTTGGCCAGCCGTGTTGGCTCTCCACCGACCAATGTCACCACCCCAGCATCCCTCTCTTCCCCACCCTCGCCTCTTACCACTGCTGCAGCCATCACCATTGGCTCGGCCCCTTCTTCTGGTGGTGTTGCCAGTGTTGGTGCACCATCATCGTCTGGCTCTCCAGCCACAACATCTACAACATCATCGAGTACTTCAAATGGAAGTGCTCCGGCCAGTACAGCCTCCACTAATGCAGCGTCAACTGTTACTACACCTGCAGAGTAAGTTCCATTGACGTCTTATTTTATAATTGCAGAGGCAGTTATGTTCTTAATTAAATGAAAATATTACTTAGTAGAAAAATGCAGCCATAGCTTCAGTCAGTTTAACCCCGTAGCAGCGATGGGCCAAATTTGTGGCTTTACCGTGTAGCAGTGAGAGGCCAGATTTGTGGCTTTACCGTGTAGCAGTGAGAGGCCAAATTTGTGGCTTTACCGTGTAGCAGTGACAGGCCAAATTTGTGGCTTTACCGTGTAGCAGTGAGAGGCCAAATTTGTGGCTTTTACATGTAGCAGTGACGGGCCAAATTTGTGGCTTTACCGTGTAGCAGCGATGGGCCAAATTTGTGGCTTTACCGTGTAGCAGTGTCAGGGCAAATTTGTGGCTTTACCGTGTAGCAGTGTCAGGGCAAATTTGTGGCTTTACCGTGTAGCAGTGTCAGGGCAAATTTGTGGCTTTACCGTGTAGCAGCGACGGGCCAAATTTGTGGCTTTACCTTGTAGCAGTGACGGGCCAAATTTGTGCCATGATATAAAACCCCCAAAATAGATGATACATAAACCGATCACAAATGCTTTGATATATATTATGAAATGGTTTGTGTGGGTGATGATTTTATCTCATTTTTCTCGCTTAGAGGGACCGTTGAGAAACACGATTCCCGCTGCTACTGGGTTGATTAAATGAAAATATTACTTAGTAGAAAAGTGCAGCCATGGCTTCAGTCAGTTTAAGAATGGCCATCCAAGGGCCTCTTGATCAGGTAGTGAGTGGGTCAACAGTTTTCTTGCCTCCTACATCACACCTAAACAGTCATTTGGGTGACCTACAGCTCTGATGTGGCATTGTGTTGTGTACATGGTGAATAGCTTAGAAGCACCCATGTTACCAACTGTGAATGATTAACGTCTGATTAACCCGATAGCAGCGATGGGCCAAATTTGTGGCTTTACCATGTAGCAGCGACGGGCCAAATTTGTGGCTTTACCGTGTAGCAGCGACAGGCCAAAGTTGTGGCTTTACCGTGTAGCAGCGACGGGCCAAATTTGTGGCTTTACCATGTAGCAGCGACGGGCCAAATTTGTGGCTTTACCGTGTAGCAGTGACAGGCCAAAGTTGTGGCTTTACCATGTAGCAGCGACGGGCCAAATTTGTGGCTTTACCGTGTAGCAGCGACGGGCCAAATTTGTGGCTTTACCGTGTAGCAGCGACGGGCCAAATTTGTGGCTTTACCTGTAGCAGCGACGGGCCAAATTTGTGGCTTTACCGTGTAGCAGCGACGGGCCAAATTTGTGGCTTTACCGTGTAGCAGCGACGGGCCAAATTTGTGGCTTTACCATGTAGCAGCGATGGGCCAAATTTGTGGCTTTACCGTGTAGCAGCGATGGGCCAAATTTGTGGCTTTACCGTGTAGCAGCGATGGGCCAAATTTGTGCCATGATATAAACCCCCCAAAATATATGATACATAATCTGAACATATGTATTATGAAATGGTTTGTGTGAGGGGTGATTTTTTCTAATTTTTCTCGCTTAGAGGGACCATTAAAAAACATGATCCCCCACGGCTACCGGGTTAAGAGTGAGAGTAGGCAGCCAAACAACTACTGCAGTGGGTATAAGCTAGTCCAAGTGAGGTATATATGGGGGTGATGGGAGTGCCACAAGCCAATCAGAGACCCTTTTGTGTTCTCTTTGTCATGGTTAACCCTGTAGCAGCGGGGATCATGTTTCTTAATGGCCCCTCCAAGCGAGAAAAATGAGAAAAAATCACCCCTCACACAAACCATTTCATAATATATATCAAAGCATTTGTGATCAGATTATGTATCATCTATTTTTGGGGATTTATATCATGGCACAAATTTGGCCCATAGCTGCTACGCGGTAAAGCCACAAATTTGGCCCGTCGCTGCTGCCGGGTTAACACTAGAGTAGTTCAACATGGTCTCTTAGGACAAGTTCTCTTACATTCATGGACATGTGAAAAGGGCAGGGGAGGGGGTGCTGAGGGAGGCGGAGGAGGTGAGAGTTGGGGGACGGGGGCCAGTAGGAAGGCTTAGGAAAAAGTGGAGTGGGTGTGTGATGGAGGATATGAATGTATTGGGGATAGAGGAAGATATGGCACAAGATTGGGAGATGGGGAGAAGTCATTGCCCGTCCAACCCCACCTTAAATGAGGGGGCTTCGTGGTGCAGTGGTTAGCACACTCGGCTCACAACCGAGAGAGCCCGGGTTCGATTCCTGGGCGGAGTTGAAAAATTTGGGCGGCTTTTCTGATACCCTATGCCCCTGTCCACCCAGCAGTGAATGGATACCAGGTATTAATCGGGGGTTGTGTCCCGTCTCCTGGGGTCTGTTCCCTTCTCCTATAATTCCTTCCCCTTCTGTCTCTCTCCGGCATATGACCACAGATGTTGCGCCGACTAAACAAAACTTTACAACTTTTTCCATCTTAAATGAGAAAATATGGACATGAAATAAATGATGATGATGATGATGATGACGACCATATGACATGCACATGACACTTTTTCCTCACAAACATTTTTTTTTTTTTTTTTACAAATTTATAACTAAATGAAATGAAGAATAAAAAATAGCCTTGGAAGGGTTTTCCTTAGGAATTTTCAGAAAACTTATTTATTTATTTTTTTTTTTTTTTTAAGGTTAGGTTATTGTAGCCTGTTTAGACTTCAGTTTTAGGAGGCTGTTGGGGAATGTCCCTGAGCCCATTGGTGGTGAAGGCAGGATTTTTTAAATGACGCCTTTTGAGGCTCATGCTGCCCTCCGGTGCTCCCTAATACACTCACTATCAGAGACAATTCATAGCAGCGTATGGATGTTCCGCCACTCAATGGCAGCTTGGGAAATGGCCAGGCCTCGGGGACTTAACTCAGAACCCTGAATTCACCACAGCTTCACCCTGATCACTCAGCCACCCCCTCCCCATTCTATCATGCTGCAGAGAATTGAGTCATAAAAAAAAAATCACATTTCAATACAAATATGCCTTCCTTAGCTTCATAATAAATGTTTTAAAATGCTTGACATCATACAGTGAGATGCCCTCTGAGCCCCCCTGGTAAGCCTGAGCTAATGTGATTAGGAGAGGACTGGTAATGGTAACTGGAGTCACTGGACATGTTCAGTACAGAATCTGGTGAGTCATGTACAGTGCTGTGTTAGCTGTAGGTCAAGACTGTTTTCTCCAAACTTTCATGGGGGCTTTGTGGTGCAGTGGTTAGCACGCTTGGCTCACAACCAAGAGAGTCCGGGTTCAATTCCCAAGCAAAGTGGAAAAATTTTGGCGGCTTTTCCGATACCCTACGCCCCTGTCCACCCAGCAGTGAATGGGTACTAGGTATTAATCGGGGGTTGTGTCCCGTCTCCTGGGATGTGTTCCCTTCTCCTATAATTCCTTCCCCTTCTGTTTCTCTCCGGCATATGACCACAGATGTTGTGCCGACTAAACAAAACTTTATAACTTTCCAAACTTTCATGAAGGGATGTACTATCACACCAAATATGGATTTATGTCACAGAGGCGAGAAGGAACGCATGGTGTCCGTTCACGACAAGCACCTCCTGGCGGGCATCAAGGCACTCTGCCGAGGGTCAGGGGCGCTGCATCGAGCTGACCAGACAGCCCTTACAGCGGCCATGAAGGCTGCCAAACTTCCTCCTCACATCAAGACTGTTGCTCCAGGTACCCCTCCTCCTACAGGTCTGTTGTAATAGTGAGAAGTGTAGGAGTTAGTTCTGCTTCTTTTGTTGTCAAGTTGTGAGTGTGTGTTCTTCGTCTTTCTCCCCGGTTATGCAGGTTTGTGCACATTACTTTGTTTACAGATTTAGATATAGGTATTTCTCGATTTACGTGAGTATTGTATCCTTGAAGAGGTCGCGTAAATCAAAAACAATGTAAATCAAACAAGAGGTAGGTTTGTACCTTTATTGCCTACTGTATCACTCTGTCTCCTCTCCCTCTCGTGGTTCCTCCTCTGGCTGCCCTTCCCCTCGTGGTAGCACGGCAGCGAGGGTGTTGTTGTTGTTGAGTGGCGTGGCAGCGTGGGTACTGTATTGTTGTTCAAGTGGCGTGCGGGAAGAACTGAGCTCAGCTGTGTGGCCGCAGCGCCGTGTGAGTCCAGTTGCGTGAGACATCTGGTGGCCACTCCATAAAATATCGCGTAAAAGTGAAAAAAAACCCGTAAATTAAACATTTATTTGGATTTTGGACCCTGCGTTATTTCAAAAACACGTAAATCGAGAGTTACCTGTATAGGGGAAGATGGGGGTGGTGATGGTGATGGTGAAAATGGCAGGTTGGTGGTGGATGGAGGAGTGTTGGAGGAGGTACAACAATTCTGCTATTTGGGAGATGTGTTGGGCTGTGAAGCGGGAGTGGAGAGAACAGTGAGGGCAAGAGTGGCCGTTGCATGGAGAAGGTGGCGAGAAATGGCCAGTCTGTTAGTAAACCGCAGCATAAGTTTGAGGAACAGAGGAAGTCTATACAAAGCCTGTGTGAGATCTGCTCTCTCGTACAGAGCAGAAACATGGGCACTAAATAGTAGACTGATGGACTTTTTACTCAGCTGTGATCGCAGGAGTGAGGTGGCAGGATGGGAAGTCTAGCCATGAAGTAGCCGAGTTGTGTGGGGTTGAGGACCTATCCGTTGAGTTGAGGAAGAGAAGACTAAGATGGTTTGGACATGTGAAAAGAGCGGGGGAAGGGGTGCTGAGGGAGGCGGAGGACGTGGGAGTTAGGGGAAGGCGGCCAGTAGGAAGGCTTAGGAAAAAGTGGAGTGGGTGTGTGATTTTTTTTATTTTTTATTTTGTTATATTTTTTATTTTATTTTTACGTGTACACCTATAGTGCCGGTAGGCTTTCTTGAGGGGCCTGGATGGTAGTCGACCCCAGCCCGTCATGGCGCAGGCAAGTGTTTATAGTGGCGCCATCTTCTCTTGGCTCATGCTGCCCCCCAGAACTCCTTGATTCACTTGGACGGTTTCCTCTAGAGTCTGGGTTGATGGGTGGTCTTCAGGACAGCATGTGGGTAGTTTTAAGCCACTCGGCGGTGACTGAAAAATCTGAGGTGGTAGCGTGGGGGATTCGAACCCGCGTTGTCCATCATGCAGTGAATGTGGGCCCAGCACGCTACCACTCAGCCACCGCCTCCCCCAATATGGAGGATATGAATGTATTGGGGATAGAGGAAGATATGGCACAAGGTTGGGAGATGTGGAGAACGGTCATTGTCCGTCCAACCTTATCTTAAATGGGAAAATATGGATGTTAAACGACAATGATGATGATGAATGACTTCTACAACCCTTTCTGCTGCCACTGCTTATGCCTCTGCCATTATCTGGTCCACCCCCCTTCCATTTGGTATGTGAGGAGTTGCTGGTTAGGCTTGTTGTGAGTTATGTAGGGCAGTAGGTACTATGGTAGGAAGTGTATAGTTGGCCTGAATTTTTATGAGTACTAAAAACAATGTCCAACAATCTCAGTGACTGAATCCAGGGGCCATATTTTGTATCTATTTAAGGCACTTGATATCTGTTGACTTGAATGCTTAATAAATTAGTTTATATCTTCACCTTATGTGTAAATTATTGATCAGTGATCAGATTGATAGATATGTCAGGCTGGAAAGGATGTGTAGCTACCATATAAAATAATCAAGTGCCCCTTACAAGAACTTGTGGTACCACTAAGGGCCGCTTTCACAGTCACTTTGTTTGTTTTGATCGTTACCAATGGCGGCGGTCGACGTTAGAGTCTTCCACGTGAAACTTGCCTATGGGGTAGTGGTGGTGGCGGCTGCAGAGAAAACGAGAGGTGTTGAGTGTGTGTGGCAAGGTGTGGGGCAAGGCTAACCCCGCAGCCACCACTACCCCATCGGCCAGTTTTACGTTGAAATTCTATAGCGGCGATAACAGCCATTGGTAACGATCAAAACAAACAAAACGACTGTGAAAGCGGCCCTAAGTATCTACTCAGACTGAGAAAACAGCTTTGTTCTCTCAGTCTGAGTAGATACTAAGTGGTATCATGTGCAGCTGCATCCAAACTTAACTGAAGAGCCCTGACTCTGTAAATAGTCTCCTTGCTTAGGCACCCTCCATTCATGCCATTTAGTTCTGGTCCCATTATTATGGAATGGATAGTTTCTAGAATGTGAACAAAACTGGAAAATAGGGAAAATTTATTAAGATAATGAAAGGGTAAGTGTTTTTGCTATGTTAATTTTACCATTTCTGGTGTATGATAAAATGCTGTTTTTAGTTTTATGTTGTTGTGGTAGTGGTTGGCATGCCTAGCAATGAATCCACTGGCCTGGGTTTGATCCCTGCCTTGGTACCCCATGCACTCAAATGTTCCTCCTCCCTTTTGGTCATGTTGATCAATAAATGCCCAGGGAAAGTAAAATGCAATAATCTGGATGCACAAGGGGGGGCTTTGTGGTGCAGTGGTTAGCACACTCGGCTCACAACCGAGAGAGCCCAGGTTCGATTCCCGGGCGGAGTGGAAAAATTTGGGCGGCTTTTCCGATACCCTACGCCCCTGTCCACCCAGCAGTGAATGGGTACCAGGTATTAATCGGGGGTTGTGTCCCGTCTCCTGGGATCTGTTCCCTTCTCCTATAATTCCTTCCCCTTCTGTCTCCCTCCGGCATATGACCACAGATGTTGCGCCGACTAAACCAAACTTTCCAACTTTTCCTCCTCCCTTTTGGTCATGTTGATCAATAAATGCCCAGGGAAAGTAAAATGCAATAATCTGGATGTACGAGGGGGGGGCTTTGTGGTGCAGTGGTTAGCACACTCGACTCACAACCGAGAGAGCCCAGGTTCGATTCCCGGGCGGAGTGGAAAAATTTGGGCGGCTTTTCTGATACCCTAAGCCCCTGTCCACCCAGCAGTGAATGGGTACTAGGTATTAATCGGGGGTTGTGTCCCGTCTCCTGGGATCTGTTCCCTTCTCCTATAATTCCTTCCCCTTCTGTCTCCCTCCGGCATATGACCACAGATGTTGCGCCGACTAAACGAAACTTTCCAACTTTTCCTCCTCCCTTTTGGTTATGTTGATCAATAAATGCCCAGGGAAAGTAACATGCAATAATCTGGATGTATGCTTGCTTGTGTCCTAGGGTAGTTGGTTCTTACCCACCAATGAGCACTGAGGCCAGACACATCTTAACCCTTAGACTGCGGTGGAACTCTATATAGACGGTCCAAAATTCAGTCGTCAGTTTTGTATGGCAGAAATATAACAACACTTCCAGATTGCGGTAGAATCCATATATAGACGATAGTTAAAACACATCTAGTGCAGCGTAACTATATTTATGCTGCGGTCCTAAGCTCGGCAGTGACTATATAGAGACGGTTCATTTGGGGGGAGCTACTCTTCAAATACTGCCGCCGTCTGAGGGTTAATGTGGACCCCTAACTTTACCTTTGTTTTAGTATTGTTCTAATATTTTTTATTAAATAATTCTCAATGTTTTGTTCATCCATTTTGTTGTAACCACAGCAGTTGCAGAGCTGAAGATCAATTTACAGTCAAGCATTAATGTTATAGTAGTTCTCTTGTTGCCTTTGTATTTTCAGAATTTGCTTAAGATTTTTAGTATATTAGCTCCAGCTTTACTTTCAACAGTTCCTTCCTTCATTTCATATTGAAAAAACTCAAAGCTAACTTGACTATTCTTTCCTATATTTGGCTTACCTTTTTGCTTATGCAGGAGAAAAGGAGTCATCTTCCAAGGAGGTGCGCAGGGGCCGGAGTGATCCGAGCGCCATCATCCTAGAGCAGCTAGTGTCACCAATACATGACATTGGAGGCTCCCGGCCACGCCCGTCTCATACTTCCACAACACCTGCGGCTGCTGACAAAGACACAGATGGACCTCTGGCCAGTGTATCAGACTCAGCCCTGGATATGAGGGTGAGTTATACTGTGGATTAGAGGATGAAGTCTTAAAAAGAGATAAAGACGAGGTCAAATCTGTAAAGTATTGCTCTTGCTGTACAGGTGACCCGTTGGAGAGTCAGGCCTTCATATCGGCACAACCTGTAAAAATAAAACAACACAAGCAGTATCCATTACAAATCATCCTATTCCCTATTTCTTGCACACCACATATTTTCCATAAAACTCCTCATGGCTTCTATAATTCTCTCATTTGCTTCATCACTCAGTCCCAGCAGCAGCAGCATCCACTCCCTCTCTGTCCTTGCAATCCTCCCATTCACATCCCAGCCCATCTCACTCAGTGCCACCCTCATCATCTCCGTCCTTTCTCTCCGGTACCTCCCACACACCAGTATCACATGCGCGACAGTTTCATCCACACCCCTGTCACACATCTGACACACTTTGCTGCGGGACTCAGGCCACCTGTAATTTCTTGCAGTCACATTCATACACTGCACTCAAGCTTGGAAGAGAAGATCACCACTCAGTAGGTCTTCGTCTGAGCTATTTCTCTAGATTTTTTTGTAATGCATCAAGTTTCTCAACTCTCTCCTGCCATTCCTAAGATCTGGTGCAGAAACCTATTGTCAAATAAAGGTCTAGAGAAAATTTTATACAGTAGAACCTTGTTTATTCAGCATTCAAAATTATGGTAGGGGGCTTCGTGGTGCAGTGATTAGCACACTCGGCTCACAACTGAGAGAGCCCGGATTCGATTCCTGGGCATAGTGGAAGAATTTGGGCGGCTTTTCCGATACCCTACGCCCCTGTCCACCCAGCAGTGAATGGGTACCAGTATTAATCGGGGGTTGTGTCCCGTGTCCTGGGATCCGTTCCTTTCTCCTATAATTTCTTCCCCTTCTGTTTCTCTCCAGCACATGACCACAGATGTTGTGCCGACTTATCAAAACTTTCCAACTCCTCAAAACAATGGCAAATATCTGGGGCCTGATTTTTATTTATTTACTTATTTATTTATTTTTTTTTTTTTTTTTACATGCCTGTAGGCTTTCTTGAGGGGCCTTATGGACAGCCCCAACCCATTAGTGGTGCAGGCTAATTTTATAGTGGCTGCCATGATGTATGACTCTTGCTGGGCCCATGCTGCTTCCTGGTGCTCCTCTTGATGAAAGTTGTTGAAGTTAGGGTTGATTGAAGATCCAGACAGCATGTGGGTGATCTTCCACCACTTGGCGATGGCTTGATAAATCTGTATGTTCCGGTGAGGGCTGGAACCTTTTTCACGCTAGGTTAGGGTAGGCGGTGGCTGAACTGGTAGCGTACTGGGCCCACATTCACCGCGTAATGGACGATGCGGGTTCGAATCCCCACGCTACCACCTCGGATTTTTCAGTCACTGTCGAGTGGCTTAAAACTACCCACATGCTGTCCTGAAGACCACCCATCAACCCGGACTCTAGAGGAAGCCGTCCAAGCGAATCAAGAACGAGTTCAGGGGGGCAGCATGAGCCAATGCAAGATGGCGCCACTATAAACACTCGCCTGCTCCAGAACGGGCTGGGCCGACCATCAGGCCCCCCGGGAAGATGCCTACCGGCGCAGTAGGCAGCAATGTAAAAAAAAAAAAAAAAAAAAAAAACATGTAGTAATGTCGTGCCCCTGGAGCATATTTTTCTATTTCCTCTATTTCCCAACACATCCTCTGCGTGTATCGAAACACACAAGAAATTAATCAAGATCAGGGTATTCGTCGGCTGCCTGGGATTGAACCCATGACCAGCGTGATGGAAGAGCCACTCCTTATCAAGTCAGCCAAAGAGGTACCCCACTCGCCAAGTGGGTTATGGGAGGCTCCTTTATCAGGCCAAGTCGCCGCACTACAGTAATACTACTTTGTAAATGTTAAATGATGGTATAGTCAAGAGATATGGGCATTGTAAGGTAGCGTTTACAATTATAAAGGATATGTTTAACATCAGCATTGTGGCACCGGAGCCGTATTGAGGCCTGCTGCCTTTCACCGTTATTACTGGGCCACATACTCAAAACATTCAAAGGTGCCTTTCTTGGCAACAGCACCTTTCCGCACCGCCATTCCCTGAAAGGTGCATAAACAAAAGCTTGACAGAACGGCAAATTCTTTGAAAACAGGGCTTTTAAGCGCCTCTGTGGAAAGTTTGAGTTGGAGCTGCCATTGAGGAGGCAAAGGCGCCTTGTGACTAGTCAGTGGAGGAGAACGCCTGTCTCCTAGCTCACAGTTACATGAAATACAACCTCTGAACTTGATTTTGAATGAAACACATCATTTCAAGAGTGGTTACAGGGTGGCAGCACTGTAGTAAACCTATTTGACCTAATCAAATAAGGAGTTAGGATTGTGAGTTGTGATTCATGAACAGTTCTATAATGCTGTTTTATCCACTCACTGTGAGGTGGACCCCAAGTAACACTATAACAGGCTAGTAAATGGAGTCACATTACTTCAGTAGATAGAACAATCAATGGTGTTGTTATTGATAGGGGCTCTCGGGAATGTGGCTACTGCTGATTGATGGTGTTATTATTGATATGAGCTCACGGGAATGTGGCTACTGCTGATTGATATAGGGCTCGGGTACTGCTGATTGATGGTGTTATTATTGATATGAGCTCACGGGAATGTGGCTACTGCTGATTGATGGTGTTGTTATTGATAGGGGCTCACGGGAATGTGGCTACTGCTGATTGATGGTGTTGTTATTGATAGGGGCTCACGGGAATGTGGCTACTGCTGATTGATGGTGTTGTTATTGATAGGGGCTCACGGGAATGTGGCTACTGCTGATTGATGGTGTTGTTATTGATAGGGGCTCACGGGAATGTGGGTACTGCTGATTGATGGTGTTGTTATTGATAGGAGCTCACGGGAATGTGGGTACTGTTGATTGATGGTGTTGTTATTGATAGGGGCTCACGGGAATGTGGCTACTGTTGATTGATGGTGTTGTTATTGATAGGAGCTCACGGGAATGTGGGTACTGCTGATTGATGGTGTTGTTATTGATATTGATGGTGTTGTTATTGATAGGAGCTCACGAATGTGGGTACTGCTGATTGATGGTGTTGGAATGTGGGTACTGCTGATTGATGGTGTTGTTATTGATAGGGCCTCACGGGGAATGTGGGTACTGCTGATTGATGGTGTTGTTATTGATAGGGCTCACGGAATGGGTACCTACTGATTGATGGCTGATTGATGGTGTTGTTATTGATAGGGCTCACGGAATGTGGGTACTGCTGATTGATGGTGTTGTTATTGATAGGGAATGTGGGTACTGCTGATTGATGGTGTTGTTATTGATAGGGCTCACGGGAATGTGGCTACTGCTGATTGATGGTGTTGTTATTGATAGGGGCTCGGGGAATGTGGGTACTGCTGATTGATGGTGTTGTTATTGATAGGGGCTCACGGGAATGTGGGTACTGCTGATTGATGGTGTTGTTATTGATAGGGGCTCACGGGAATGTGGGTACTGCTGATTGATGGTGTTGTTATTGATAGGGGCTCACGGGAATGTGGCTACTGCTGATTGATGGTGTTGTTATTGATAGGGGCTCTCGGGAATGTGGGTACTGCTGATTGATGGTGTTGTTATTGATAGGGGCTCTCGGGAATGTGGCTACTGCTGATTGATGGTGTTGTTATTGATAGGGGCTCTCGGGAATGTGGCTACTGCCGAGTGCTAGGCTACATGTTTTTATTGCTTCTCAATGGACATACTTCTCACCCTCACTTGTATCCGCATCTCCATCTTGGGAGATTTCAACGTTCACCACCAGCTTTGGCGTTCATCCTCTTTCACTGACCAGCCTGGTGAACAAGCCTACAACTTTGCTCTCCTCAATGATCTAGAGTAGTTGGTTCCCTACACGTATTCCCAACCGTCTTGGAGACAGGCCCAACATACTAGACCTCTTCCTTACCTCTAACCCTTCTGCTTACTCCATCAAACTGTTCTCTCCGTTGGGCTCCTCCGATCACAACCTTATTTCTGTATTCTGTGCTATTGCTCCTGTACAGCCTCTGGACCCATCAAAGAGGCGATGCTTCTGGCACATTGCTTCAGCTCGGTGGGACGACCTGAGGATGTACTTTTCCAATTTCCCGTGGAATGATTACTGCTTGAATGGACCTCTAAAACAAAAAATGATTCTTAACCATAACATAATTACTAGTTAGAATTAAAGGTTGCTATTTAAACTTGTTAAACCTATGTTCTTATGTCTTGTCCTAATCTTTGCCAGAACCTCTTTGCTGGACGTTGTGTGTCAGCTCTGCAAAATCTTGGTGGGGAACAACTTATTGATGTTTGCCTGAAGCTGCCCACTATTGTCAAGTATACTCAGCGCTACAAAGACCTACTGGAAGGCAAAGGACATGGCTTTCCCACGACTATATCTGAAGCTTTGGTGATGAAAGCTGGGTAAGTGTTAACCTCATTTAACTCCAGTGTGGTGTGATGACAGGGCCAGCGCTGGGTAGGTACGCACATTGTACATTCACTAGATGTCAGCATTTTGAGCGCCTTTGTCCATTTCAGCAGGAATTTTCTGTTTCATTTCGTTGTTGTATTTTCAATTCTTAACCCCTCCACTCCGGCAATGCTGAAGTCGGCATCTGATGGCGTCGCCGTATGGAAAGGGTTAGTCCTCTTCTAAACCTCTTAATCCTCTTCTAAACCTCTTAAGAGGAAATGGAAGAGGAATTTAAAGGAGGATTGAGAGGTTTGGAAGAGGGTTAATCCTCTTCCATTTCCTCTTAACTCTTTCCATACTGTGACGCTGAAGTCTGCGTCACGGATGGAAAGGCTTAAGCCCCTCTCAGTAGTCATTCTCTTGCTTCATCCCCCCCCCAGGAAGGAAAAAAGTTGAGTGGTATGATGCTCTGTGTCACTTCCTGCAGTCACCTGGCTTACCTTGCCAATCACTGGGTGCACTAGCAGCAACAGGCCAGTTAGGTAGAAACAGTGAGATAAGTACAAACACATGACACTCACACACTTGCCGTTGAATAAACAAATGCTCTGCTCTGGCATCAGGGTAGAAAATTATCACACTGTTCAACTACCAAACTTTGTGCTAGGTGCTCAAAGCTTAGAACAGGGAATACGTGCAAGGTACTGCTAAGCCGTGAATCTTGATTTCATAAAACTCTGAGCAACCACAGCATGCATATTTAGCCCCATCACTCTGGGATTCTGCTTCAATAATGATACACTCGTCCCTCAAATAGTACGGTTTTCCAATAGTACAGTTTCGGTTTTATACGGATTGTTATAGAAAAAAAAAATTAGGATTTTTAAAATTTCCCGCTCGTCGCACCAAGTGCCATGGCGTAGAAGGTAGAATTGGTGGAGTTGACATCAGCCCAGTTAAGTGAATCCACTGAACTGTCATTTTTAGGGCCGCAAGGTTCTGGAAACCTGCCAGGTGTCAGGTGTCGTCAGGTCAGGCCAGGCTGCTCTCACCCGTGTATCCCTCATCTTCCGGCCCTAAAAAATACAGTTCAGCGGCTTCACCTCAATGAATGGGATTATTGGGCCGTGTCGACTCCGCCAATTCTACCTCAGTGGTTCTACCAGACTGCCACCCATGCACATCTCCTCAGTTAACATGTGTCCACATCAGGAACACTGTTCTGCCAGATTGAAACCTATGAGCTTTCCTTAAGTCCGTGTGTGTGCACAACCTCAGATACGCTTCTCCATTACCACATAGCATGAACATGTGACTCAAGAGACAAGCCAAAACACTTGCTCTAAGCACCCCAAAGCGTTTGAGAAAGCTGTTCACCTTGCAGAAGAAATCAGATTTAGGAGAAGTTACATTTTGGTATGAGTTAAGTTGCGGTAGGGAGAGCTTACCATGTGAATCCGAGTCCCACCTGGCTCAGCTTCTACTCGCCGGCCAAAGTTGCCAGTTGTGCATTTTCTGCCGGGCCATGTCATACACTTGCACTCTTGTACTCTCAACCATAGTCTGTATTGCTTTCTAAATCATACTTGAAATAAGATACGAAATGGTAATTGTGGAGATTGACTCCGCGCCTCCAAAGTACGGCATTGCGCCTCGCTATTATATATGTAGTTAAGGGACGCATATTTAAACTACGCCAACCGAACTTTAAATAACCTGACCTCTAGTGGGGGGGCTTTGCCCCCCTTGATCCCCCCAGTGTAGTAACACTGCACTGTGACTGCAGCAGAAAATGCATAACTGGCAACTGAGCCAGGCAGGAGCCAGATTCCGTAAGTGCCCAGGAGAGTTTCTAGGGGGGGCACTAATTTTATACGGATTTTCGAATAGTACGGGCGTCCTGGGTCCCTAACCCCCGTACTGTTTGGGGGACGACTGTATTAATAATAATAATAATAATTTTAATTCGCACATTGGCATATATAAAGAACAGGACAAGTGTGCGGTAGGGGCTTCGTGGTGCAGTGGTTAGCACACTCGGCTTACAACCGAGAGAGCCCGGGTTCAATTCCCGGGCCGAGTGGAAAAATTTGGGCAGCTTTTCCGATACCCTACGCAGCAGTGAATGGGTACCAGGTATTGATCGGGGGTTGTGTCCTGTCTCCTGGGGTCTGTTCCCTTCTCCAATAATTCCTTCCCCTTCTCTCTCTCTCTCCGGCATATGACCACAGATGTTGCGCTGACTAAATCAAACTTTCCAACTTTCCAATGTGCGGTATGATGTATTGGCTGCCGGTGTGTGGAAAATTCCTGTTGACACTAATAAAACATCAATATTTTTTTATAACAAAATCTATTGTAGTGTTTATCACACAAAAGATAGTTTATTTTTCTGCATCTTTATATTTTTTCTGTAACTATGTGTACATATTTTTGATTATCTGATATAAAAAAAGAGAATAGGATTGTGAATTATTAATGCCAAGATTTTTCTTTATAGTTTTGTGTAAGGCTGAATGGCTTTCAAAACTGATTTTATGCTATTTTACATGCTACATAAGTCACTCCTCACTATAGAATATAAATAATCAATATTAATGTGTAATAATCCCTCACCTCAGTCTTCATTTTTTATTTATTTATTTATTTATTTATTTATTTATTTTTTTTTTACGTCTACGCCTATAGCGCTGGTAGGCTTGCTTGAGGGGCCTGAATGATAATCGGCCCCAGCCCGTCATGGCGCAGGCAAGTGTTTATAGTGGCGCCATCTTCTCTTGGCTCATGCTACCCCCCCAGAACTCCTCCTTGATTCACTTGGAAGGTTTCCTCTAGAGTCTGGGTTGATGGGTGGTCTTCAGGACAGCATGTGGGTGGTTTTAAGCCACTCGGCGGTGACTGAAAAATCCCAGGTGGTAGCGTGGGGATTCAATCTCGTGTCGTCCATCACGTGGTGAATATGGGCCCAGCACGCTACCACTCAGCCACCGCCTACCCAAACTATAAACACTTGCCTGCGCCAAAACGGGCTCGGGCTGACCACCAGGCCCCTAAAGAAAAAAAATCTTGCTTATGCTCAATAAGATAAATTTATTGTGCTTGAAGACATTACTATTTCATGTTTTATAATTTCCATTTTTTTTGTTACAGACTGAATGTAATGGTGAATGAGCTGAACACAGTTTGGCGAGTAATGTCTCTGCCCCTCCTAGAGCCCCTCAATTCAGTCCACCTCCAAAAGCTTTCCACCATTGCCATGTCAGCTCTATTGGCGGCCCTCACTGTTGCCTGCACTACTGCAATCATTGCTGTTGCCACACAAGGAACATCTTCATCCAAGGTAGGTGAAAAATTTTAATTGCTCCCTGTGCCATAGAGTAAGATTATATATCAAGGAGGATAAATGTGAGATGATTGGGAGAATGTTTGTGCAGAGAAAGAATGGAAAGTGTTCAAGAGTGCTGTTGTGAGGAGCACAGAGAGAGTGTGTGGTATGATACAGGTGGGAGGTGGGGTGAGGAAGGGAAGTGAGTGTAGGTGTGAGGAGGTAAGTACATCAGTAGCTGAAAAGAGACATGGGTATAAAGTGTCAATCAACCAAAGTGGGCATACATTAGGGGGCACGTCGCCTCTCCCACCCTATGATGCCAAGTCCAGGAGTCCCTCTGGGCAAGTCTCCATGCAGGTCCCCTTCCCTTGCTGAGTACCTTCCTGCAGGATCTGTCGACTTACTCATTCCATGATCTCTGGGCGTTCCCTTGGCCTCTTCCACTCAGATTGTCTCATACAGAGACAACTTGATGAGCTGGATCAGCTTCTGGGTAGCATGCCACATGCCTGTATAGCCGGAGTTGCCGTTGACAGACTATTTAGGTAATATATGTCAAATCAGTCTCACAGAGTAGATGCTGGTTTGACACAAAGTCATTCCAGCAATATCCCAAGCTAAGTCTATATATACCAAGTCAAGTCACTCTGCTTCAAAACTGCGACCGGTATGCGCAGGAGGCGGTTTTGGGGTGGAGCAGCGGGATGACGTCTCCTGGGATCTGTTCCCAGGAGCTGCCTTGTATAGGCCAACCGGCCTCTTGCAGACTCCTTACGTTCTTATGTAATTCCTTCCCCTTCTGCCTCTCTCCGGCATATGACCACAGATGTTGCGCCGACTAAACAAAACTTTCCCACTTTCCTCCTTGTCCCCATCGTAAGGGGAGGCGATGGTAGTTACTTAGGAGGTGACACTTATTCTTTTCAGATTCTCATGACTTTGGATATGTATATATCTTTGTACTTTAGAAATAATATCCTTAGGCTTCATTGAGATACAATCAGTATTTAGCAAGAAAAAATATAACACGCTGAAAATGCAAAATATGACTAACATTCTTCACAACATCTCAACTATTTTTCAACCTCCTGTTTTGAAAATAAGTCTGGAGATGATGGATACATATATGTTTTTTTCTCATTATAACAGATTTTAGTTATCACATTTTATATACAAAAAACAAGATAAGAAATTTTAGTGCCATTTTTTTATTCTTTTTTAGAAGATGAATCTACTGGGATCTGGTTTCATGTTTTTAAAAAGTCTCACGATGAAATCTTTATAATGCCAACTTAGGTGCCAGTGTGTCACTGTGTATTGAATTGAGGCTTCAATGGTCGACATTGGCGTCATCTCATTGAAGGGGCTAATAACATTTTTCAGGACTCAATTAAAGGTCACTGGAGAGATCTTATTGTAGGTTGGGAGTGTACATGTTTATTTACTTTTTATGGCTTCAGTCTTTTGCACACAGGAGCATGGGTGAGATGTTATATGGTGTCTTTAATGTTTATTTTCTTCTTGAAACATGAGAATAATACTTTTACTATTAATTGTCAGACACCTCCACCACCAAGAGAGGATGACTTGGACACAGCAGCTCCGGTCATTGCAGAGAAGGCACTGGACCTGTTCAATGTGATCCTTAATGCTGTGCGCTCCTCAACTCGGGCTGGTGGACACGTAAGCAACTACTTCATTCATATATTGCACTTTTTTTGTGTGTGTGTATTTTTGTGTGTCCATGTATTTACCTATTTGTAGTCTACAGGGCCCAAGCTAAGCTCTAATAGTCCCATCTCCATATCTACATTCATCCAGCCTTTCCTTCATTTGGTGGACACTGCTCGCCTCCACCACCTCTTCCTGCAAGCTGTTCCATGTGTTAACACTTCTATGTGGAAAACTATACTTTTTTAAGTCACTCAAACAGGTTCCTTTATTAAGTTTCTTTCCATGTCCTCTCAGCCCCTGCATTCTCACAGTACATAGAAAAGAGATCATCCCTATCCACCTCATCAAACTTATTTACCAAGTTATACAGTGTGATCAGGTCTCCTCTCTCCCTTCTTTGTTCCAGTGTCGTCAAGTCCATTTCCTTCAATGTCATCATACGTTATATTTGTGTATACGCGTTGCTGGTATTTCCTGCAACCATATGCACTGACGCGTATACGTGTCGTTGGTACTGTACGGGTTACTGGCCTGTTTTTTCCTTCCTAGTCTTGTTATTTCATCTACTTCTTCCTCAATCTTTTCCTCCTCTTCAGTATTCATATTTCTTACAATACTTTTCACCTTATTCCTCTCATAACTCTCCCTCTGAGTCTTCACTGTTTTTTCCTTCCTTGTATCTTCCCAGCCTAGTTATTTCATCTACTTCTTCCTCAAACTTTTCCTCCTCTTCAGTATTCATATTTCTTACAATACTTTTCACCTTATTCCTCTCATAACTCTCCCTTTGAGTCTTCACTGTTTTTTCCTTCCTTGTATCTTCCCAGTCTTGTTATTTCATCTGCTTCTTCCTCAATCTTTTCCTCCTCTTCAGTATTCATATTTCTTACAGTACTTTTCACCTAATTCCTCTCATAACTCTCCCTCTGAGTCTTCACTGTTTTTTCCTTCCTTGTATCTTCCCAGTCTAGTTATTTCATGTACTTCTTCCTCAAACTTTTCCTCCTCTTCAGTATTCATATTTCTTACAATACTTTTCACCTTATTCCTCTCATAACTCTCCCTCTGAGTCCTCACTGTTTTCCTTCCTTGTATCTTCCCAGCCTAGTTATTTCATCTACTTCTTCCTCAATCTTTTCCTCCTCTTCAGTATTCATATTTCTTACAATACTTTTCACCTAATTCCTCTCATAACTCTCCCTCTGAGTCTTCACTGTTTTTTCCTTCCTTGTATCTTCCCAGTCTTGTTATTTCATGTACTTCTTCCTAAATCTTTTCCTCCTCTTCAGTATTCATATTTCTTACAGTACTTTTCACCTAATTCCTCTCATAACTCTCCCTCTGAGTCTTCACTGTTTTTTCCTTCCTTGTATCTTCCCAGTCTTGTTATTTCATCTATCTCTTCCTCAAACTTTTCCTCCTCTTCAGTATTCATATTTCTTACAATACTTTTCACCTAATTCCTCTCATAACTCTCCCTCTGGGTCTTCACTGTTTTTTCCTTCCTTGTATCTTCCCAGCCTAGTTATTTCATGTACTTCTTCCTCAATCTTTTCCTCCTCTTCAGTATTAATATTTCTTACAATACTGTTTACCTTACTCCTCTCATAACTCTCCCTCTGGGTCTTCACTGTTTTTTTCCTGCTTTACACCAAACACTATGACACTTGTTTTCTTTTCTGCCATGTCCCTCACCATTGTTTCTCTATTTTTAGTACATTCACAACTTCTTTTTCTATGTCTTGTCTCTGTTCCTGTTGTTGTTGTTCTAGGATTTCCTGAAGCTTGTTTTTTTCCTTGTCCTTTTCACTTTTCCACTCCTTCAACTCATCATGGACTACATGCTTAACCCGGTAGCAGCGGGGTGTATAAGTATCTGAACAACTTTTGTTATTTTATGAAAGAAAATATCATCAGCATGTAATTGGTACTGAAATTATTATATTATTTTTTCCTTTTTCTCCACAGCATGTTCAGAACTTGCAGCTAATGGGGTCATGGCTTGTAATGACAGGTCTTCACCAGTTGATGCTTGTCGTATCCTCGACTGCAGTTCATCAAGATAAAAAGGATGATAAAGGAAGAAGTCCGAGTAAGAAAGATTCTACTGCAACCAGAATAAATCTAATCAAAGTGTAAGTAGATTTTATTGATGAAGTGAAATCAATGTATATGAACTTTTTCCTTAAATATTTCTATAGCTTTGTATTACTTAACCCGGTAGCAGCGGGGATCATGTTTCTTAATGGTCCCTCCATGGGAGAAAAATGAGAAAAAATCACCCCTCACACAAACCACTTCATAATATATATCAAAGCATTTGTGATCAGATTATGTATCATCTATTTTTGGGGGTTTATATCTTGGCACAAATTTGGCCCATCGCTGCTACCGGGTTAAAACCTCAAATACCGCATTTTGGGGCGTATAACACCCTCCAGTGCATATTGTGCACCCTAAACACTAAGACAACCATTTAGGAAAAAATACTCAGGGCTTAAAAGCCAGTAGCTTTAGATATATGAGTATTTCTTTAGCCATCCTTTCTCTTCAGTCTGCCTCAAACCCGAAGTCTCTATGTCATGTAGTGTTTCTGTGGTGATGTGATGAAGTGCAGTAACTTTTAGCTCTTAACCGTGTAGCAGCGACGGGCCAAATTTGTGGCTTTACCATGTAGCAGCGACGGGCCAAATTTGTGCCATGATATAAACCCTCCAAAAAAGATGATACATAATCTGATCACAAATGCTTTGATATATATTATGAAATGGTTTGTGTGAGGGGTGATTTTTTCTCATTTTTCCTGCTTAGAGGGACCATTAAGAAACATGATCCCTGCTGCTACTGGGTTAACAAGGCTGTTTTTTCAGCACTGCGTAGCTTGTGGTTGGCTAGGTGTAGTTAATGGCCCTCCCCCTCCACACACACGATCCCACTTCAGAGTCCCTTCATTACCCTAATATTCTTAACTTGATGACCCTGACGGGTGGTGGGATGCATCTTCAGGGGCCTCAGTATCACTTCCACCATCACTATAATGAGATTGACCTACTGGCTGGCCACCAAACTGAAGTTGTACAATAATGGGGCTCAGCCTTCCTGATAAGACAAGGGGTTGGAGTTGAAGGCTGTTGATGTCACTATCTTCACCACTAACACTGCTTTCGAAGATTGAAAAAGTCACTTGTCAGCTCTCTCCCAATTGTGCTCACACTGAGAGCTTTTTTGGGAGCAAGAGGAGGCTTGACGAGTTGAGGTTGCTGGCTGTGGACACTCGGGCACGGAATCAGACGTGGAACATACAAAAAACTCTCCTGCCATTGTTAGTCATGGAAAAACTGAGAATGGCACAGTGGAGTTGTGAGGTAGCCAAGGAGTCATTGTTACCCATAAATTCCCACAAACTTCAAAATTACGGCAGGAAAAGGATAAAAGGATAAGGAAAATGTAGAAAAAGAGATGGTTAAGGTCATAAAAAAGAATGGAGATTTAGTGAGAGATGTGGCGGATAAGAAAAGGAGTGTTATAATATTTGGAATGAAAGGGAAAAACATAACATATAAACCAAGAAGAGATAAGGAAGAACTTAAGTCAGTGAAGGACTTACTGAAAAACTTAAATGACGAAGAAATACAAAACCTTCAGGAGATGGAAGAGATAGTTAGGATGGGCCCTTACATAGAAGGTTAAACAAGGCCAGTTAAATTAAGACTAAAATCACGAAAGGTAAGTGAGGAAATATACAGAACAACTAAACTAAGGGAAATAGATGATTGTAAGGAAATATATATAAAGAAAAATAGAAATGAAGAAGAAAGGAAGAAATGGAATGAATTGCAAGCGGAGGCAAAAGAGAGAAATAATGTATGATCAGAAGAGGAAAAAGTGGTATTTTTTGGGAGAGTTCTGGGAGACAGAATAAAGAAATGGTACATAACCCTTTCATTGCAAAATGCTCGCAGCGAGCGTTAGGCGTATTTGCTGGTGGTGCTTAACATTCGCTGTGAGCTCCACCCGCACTCAAATCTCCCACATGTTAGAGTGTTCCAACACTAATTCTCACAACACAGGATTGCCAATTGAGTGGGTTCTTCACTAAATTTGGTGGAAAATTATATCAGCCCAGCACGGCAAATCTACGGATGAGCAACTGGTGGATGTTGTTGACCAATATAGCGACATTTTTGCATAGCTTCACCTATCACCTGACTGATATTTGGCCAAATAGTTGTAAAATTTGCAGTTGGCAATACTGCCCTGCCAGCACCCCATCATCAAGAGATCTACAGTAGTTGCCTTACGGCTGACTGTTGCGCACGCATAAATGTACGTCTTCACAGGCAACACCCCCTGAACGTGCCTGTACTCTCGCAGGAGAGGCTCACATTACCAAATCTTATAGATCTTGGCCTCCTCTTTCCAATGGTGTTTTTGTTTTTTAGCTGTGATGAATAGTTTTGGAGATACAGAGGTTAAAAGAGCGAGCACTAGCGTCACTTGCTGGTGGTGCTAAAAGCTCGCTGCGAGCGCCAGTCGCACTCACAGCAAAAACATCCCCTGAACATGCCTGTACGTTCACAGGAGAGGCTTACATAACCGAATCTTATAGATCTTGGCCTCCTCTTTCCAATGGTGTTTTTGTTTTGTAGCTGTGATGAATAGTTTTTGAGATATAGCGGTTAAAAGAGATCCCCTTCCCCCACTGGGGTCGCCGAGCGCGCCTGAGGGGATAGTCTCATTGCGAGCGCTTAGCAATGAAAGGGTTAAGGGATAAGCCGAAAGAGAACAGAACCTAGACAAGATTGAAACAAATAAGGGACTAAGTGTGATATATACTAATGTAGATGGGATAATATATAGAAAATTGAAACTACAAGATCATATGCGTAACGGAAACAAAGCTGAATGAGGTCATCCAAATAGTGTTTGATAACAATTATAATGTATGGAGGAAGGATAGAAAGGGTAAAGGTGTTGGAGGTGTGATGATAGTGACAAGGAAGGAGGTATTAGTGAAATCAGTAGTATATGGAGAAGGGAAGGCAGAAATAGTAAGTGTTAATCTGGAGAACAAAAACAGAGAAATGATGATGATAATAGCAACCTATGTACCACCAAGAACTAGCTCATGGAGTAAAATAGAATATGAGAACATGATTGAAGATTCCGTTCAGAGTTTGAGCAGGAAACCCAAAAGCAAACAAAAGGGTCTTATTAGTTGAAGACTTCAACTGTAAGGAGGGAAATTGGGAAACTCTCAAAAGTGGAGTTAGTGAAACGGCATAGGGGGAAAGATTTTTAAGATTGACTATGGAAAATTTAATGATGCAGTGGGTGACAGAAAACACAAGATTCAGAAATGATGATGAACCAGCGAGACTGGACCTGGTGCTAACAAAAGGGAATGCACTTGTTAAAGGAATTAAGGTATGGGTGCCTCCTGGGAAAGAGTGATCACGTGATAACAGAGATGGAAACAGAGGAGGATGAATCATATAAAAGAAATGGGAGAAACTATTGGAAGGCGGACATGGAAAAACTTAAGAAATACTATGGAGAGCCAGACTGGGGAAACTTGAGGATAAAAAGCAAGGTGCGGGAAAAGTAAGATATTTTTATGGAGGTGTATGAAACATCCTAAAAACTATTGGACAATATCCAGGAAGAAATAACTGATATGATGGCTAAAGTGAGCCAGGACGCAGTATGCTCATCCTCGGATATGGTACAGGCCAAGCAAGACCGTGGTATTCGCGTCCTTGTGTTGAAGGGGTTTGGCGTGGATGCATGTTTAAATGTGCATACGCCATGCCTTGTGTAGACCACGTGTGACAAGCCCCCTCTGACAATTAAGAGGAATGGTACCAGATTGCTGTACGACAGTCAGGACCACGTGCAACTAGTAGATCATGTGTTACAGCTCTCCATAGTTTGGGTGATCCCTCAATATTTTCAGTAAATTTTGGTGAGCTCACGTGAATATTTTGGCAAGTGTTGTAGGCAAATTAAGGGTTGATGAGGGCTCAGTCTCCGACCTCATGTATTATAGAGGCTCTGTCATCTATTTTGCTTGTACAAGTAGGAGACAGATGCATGTATTTTTAACCCGGTAGCAGCGGGGATCATGTTTCTTAATGGCCCCTCTAAGCGAGAAAAATGAGAAAAACTCACCCCTCACACAAACCATTTCATAATATATATCGAAGCATTTGTGATCAGTTTATGTATCATCTATTTTTGGGGGGTTATATCATGGCACAAATTTGGCCCGTCGCTGCTACACGGTAAAGCCACAAAATTGGCCCATTGCTGCTACCGGGTTAATCCTATATGTGCATGAAAATATAAGTATAATGAGAAGACATGCATTATTTTTAATCCCATATGTGAGTGAAAATAGAAATATATAAAAAGATAAATCTTATCGACTTGTCTAAACTTCACTTCCCTTCAAATCTGAAATCTGTACTCCTGAGGCATATTTTGGACCAGGGACTCAAGAGATTTTTATTTATTTATTTATTTATTTTTTTTACTAGACCCTTTCATTTGAGTGAACTAATTCGTGCACAATTTTTCTGACTTCATTTTTTCTTCCTTTTTAGGCAACAGGGCTTTGGAGTGGTGTGTGTGGCCTTAGCTTCTCAAGGGGTGACTTTGATGACGGGCCTGTTGGAAGATGTCAAGGTGGAGGGCAGGACTCCCCCACGGCCTCCAGAGCCTGCACGACTTGACCCCCTCGAAACCTACACCGCCACAGAACGCTTGGCTCGACTGTTTTCCGCAGTCCCATTAAATCAACTCCTTTTTTACCTAGCTACTGTGTCCTATAGAAAGGTACTGATATTGTTTTATGAATGTGGAACCCATTCTCTGAAAAATCTTCCTCTGTCTATAGTTGTTATAGTAAGATTCTATTTCTTTTTATTTGGTTAATATAAATAACCTCTTTGAAGGACTCCATTCAAGGGAAGGTGGGGTAAGATGGACCCCTCTACACAAAAATGAGTCTAGAAACTACATATATATAATTTTTTCAAGGGTCATGGTGGTGCTTTGGGGTGTTAAATATAAAGGCTTCATCCTGGTCACTCAGGGGGCTTCGTGGTGCAGTGGTTAGCACGCTCGGCTCACAACCGAGAGAGCCCAGGTTCGATTCCCGGGCAGAGTGGAAAAATTTGGGCAGCTTTTCTGATACCCTACACCCCTGTCCACCCAGCAGTGAATGGGTACCAGGTATTAATCGGGGGTTGTGTCCCGTCTCCTGGGATCTGTTCCCTTCTCCTATAATTCCTTCCCCTTCTGTCTCTCTCTGGCATATGACCACAGATGTTGCGCCGACTAAACCAAACTCTCCAACTTTCTTCCTCTGTCTATTGATGTTATAGTAAGAATCTATTTCTTTTTACTTGGTAAATTAAGACCTCTTCACACTTTTCCAACAGGCATGTAGTTTGAAACGCACCCATCGTCCGTGGTCAGAAGGTGACACGTTTACAATCTCAGACTCGACAACATATTATGAAGATGACTTTTCAGAAGGGAGTCTGGGTGAAGAAGGTAATTATTTATTATGTATATACATGATTTCTACTCATTTGCTCCTAGCATACAAGAAAGCTATGAGAGCAACTTTCCTATCTTCCTGCATGAGGAAATGATCCCCTTGTGATAGTTAAGTTGTATTTCCCTCTTATTTTGTTGCTTCTGAATCTGTTTAATCAACTACACTTACTGTCTCTGAACCCAGTCATCCCTGTGTTTGAACTAAGTTACGATTTACCAAGTATAACTTGTTTTTTTTTTTTTCAGTATGATATTTTTTAAATCACCCTCTTTCCTTGTTACTAGATTCGTTGTTCTAATTGGCCTATAATAGTTATTAACACAAATAAGAATTTAATTTTTGTTAAAGAAACATAACTACCTTGTGAATGATATGTTTGAGGCATTTGGTGGAGAATGATACACATGTGCCTACCCCTTAAAAATGAGATAATGCTATCCTGCAGTCCCTCAGACAATGAACTTTCGTATGCTTGAGGTAGACATGTAGAAACACAGCTTATAACGTGGCTGGAAAGCCATACACACATTTTTGTTTCCTCAACTACTGTATTTGACAGCTAATAAGGCGCACTTAAAAAAAAATTATAATAAATAAATAAATAAATAAATCAGCCTGCGTCTTATAAGGTCAAAGCTCAGCTTTGAGTTACTGGCTAGTGTGGTTTTAGTGTTGCCGTGGCGCTTAAATAAAACCGCAACCGTCTCCGCACATGTAAACAAGGTGGCGATCGCTTCTCCACCAACAACGGCAACTATTTTCTAAAGAAACAGTGTATAACAGTAGTACTTGCCGATACTTCACAATATAAAGTAACCAGTCAGGAAGAAAATTAAGTGACAACGCTTAACCATGCTTGTACCTTAACAAACTAGCGGACAGTTGTACATCAAAGCAGCACTTGTGTCTCATTCTCTGTGTGGGTTTCTGTAAAAGCAGCACTTGTGTCTCATTCTCTGCGTGGGTTTCTGTAAAAGCAGCACTTGTGTCTCATTCTCTGTGTGGGTTTCTGTAAAAGCAGCACTTGTGTATCATTCTCCCTGCGGAGTTAGCAACATCTTCCCTATAACTTTAAATGCGATTTCTGGGATTTTATGAAAACGGCGCTTGTGTATCATTCTCTGCCCGGGGCCTCATTTGGTCATAAGTCAATGTCAAAAGCAGCTCATTCTAAATTGTCTTAATTTCAATAGTTGATGAGCCATAATAATGTCATGAAACATCAAGTAGCTGATGTTTCATGGATCAGATATATTGGCAAGTGATTTGCAAATACTCAACCTTTGGAAGGTCAGAGTAATGTTCTCCTGACACTTCACATGTAAATATTTCAGAAATTTCAGAATAACTCACTGTGCTTTAAACATCAAAATAATTCATATAATTTGCATAGTCAAAGGTTCTAGCATTATTAGTCATATGGTATTAGTTTAAACCAATTAATTTTAATATTTGAACCCTTTCAATACGAGACGCAGATGTCGGCGTCACAGTATGGAAAGTGCTAAGAGGAAATGGAAGAGGATTAACCCTCTTCTAAACCTCTTAATCCTCTTCCATTTTCTCATAATCCTCTTCTAAACCTCTCAAGAGCAAATGGAAGAGCTTTAGAAGAGGATAAAAAAAAAGTAGAGAGGATTAAAAAAGGTTTGAAGAGATTAAAGGTTTAGAAAGAGGATATTTTAGTTTAGAAGAGGATTAAAAAAAGGTTAGGAGGATTAAAAAAGGAGAGGGGGGATTTAAAATTTGAAGAGGATTAAAAAAGGTAGAAGAAGAGTTAAAGGTTTAGAAGAAGAGGATTAAAAAGGTTTAGAAGAGGATTAAAAAAAGGTTTGGGGAGGATTAAAGGAGGATTAAGGATTAAAAGTTTAGAGGTAAAGGTTTAAGAAGAAAGGTTTAGGGAAAAAGAGAGTTTTAAATTAAAAGGTTAGAAGAGGATTAAAAAAGGGTTAAGGATTAAAAGGTTTAGGGAGGGAGATTAAAATTGAAGGAGAGGGATTATAAAAAGGTTTAAGAAGGTTAAAAAAAGGTAAAGAGAGATTAAAAGGTTTAGAAGGAGGGAAAGGTTTGAGGAGGAGGATTAAAAGGTTTAGAAGTTAAAAGGTTTGGGAGGAGGAGGTAAAAAAGTTAAAGTTAAAAGGTTTAGAAGAGGATTAAAAGGTTTAGAAGAGGATTAATCCTCTTCCATTTCCTCTTAACCCTTTCCACACTGTGACGCTGACATCTGTGTCACCGTATTGAAAGGGTTAAACAAGAACAGCATGTAGAATTTTTGGAGAAAATACCTGAGCAGCTTTGACACCATTCAGAGATGGAGGCCAAGAAATATGTATTCTGCAAATTTGAGAACCACACTTTTTAAGTGGTTTTATTGTTAGGTGATTAGTACATGCCCTCATGTCTATGTGTCTCATGTATTTGTCAGAAATTAACCCGGTAGCAGCGATGGGCCAAATTTATGGCTTTACCATGTAGCAGCGACGGACCAAATTTGTGCCACGATATAAACTCCCAAAAACAGATGATACATAATCTGATCACAAATGCTTTGATATATATTATGAAATGGTTTGTGTGAGGGGTGATTTTTTCTCATTTTTCCTGCTTGCAGGGACCATTAAGAAACATGATCCCCGCTGCTACCGGGTTAATTGATTTTATTGTTTCGTGATTAGTACATGTCCTCATGTCTGTGTGTCACATGTATTTGTCAGAAATTAAATAGAACCTGAGCAGGAGGACCAAATAAATTTCTCTGTTTTTCATGCAATGCAGATGATGACTCCGTAATCATAGGAGCCTGGTTTGAAGAGCCCAGCACGCCAGGAGAAGGAGGAGATGATCCAGGCTCAGGGGGAGCACAGGGAGATAGTGACTCCTCCTCCTCCCCTGGGGACTCACAAGCAAAGACACCTCACCGTCATAATTCAGAACTTACTACCATTGTCCCAGAGAAAGGAGAACCACATGGGGTGAGTAATGAGTTTTTTTATTTGTTTAACTTGTACAGAACTGATGGCATTAAGTTAGTGCTGTGCCTTGCTGTACCCTTGATTATAATTACAGTCCCTACTTATATGTGAGGGGTGGAAAAATTTGGGCGGCTTTTCCGATACCTTACGCCCCTGTCCACCCAGTGGTGAATGGGTACCAGGTATTAATCGGGGGTTGTGTCCAGTCTCCTGGGATCTGTTCCCTTCTCCTATAATTCCTTCCCCTTCTGTCTCTCTCCGGCATATGACCACAGATGTTGCGCCGACTAAACGAAACTTTCCAACTTTTCCCTTTCTAAATTTCTCACTCTGTCCTCTTGGTTGCCTCCTCCTTTCTATCTTGATCAAGTAATTTCTATCCAACACTTCCATTCCACTCGTATTCCTGTACAACGCCGTAAGGTCTCCCCTTTCTCTTCCTTCTTCCTGTGTTGGAAAGCCCAGTTCCTCTAACCTTTCATATAGTAGCTTTATCATATGTTCATTGGTGAATGTATGCGAGCAGGGCACCTCTTGCAGGAACAATATTATGAGATTGAATAAACATCTTTAGTTAAACTATAAACTACATTGTGGCAAATATTTGTTGCACTGAAATGGTTGATACTTGAAACTAGGGATACACTATCTGAAAATACTAATGATCACGTTTCCCACAGTTCATCTCGCTGGCCTCACACATCTTCCTGCTGATGAATAGCTACCTTGTAGAGAGTGAGTGTGCTTATGTGCAGCAGTATGTGCGTGCTGGCTTGGCAGAGACACACATGGTTGTACTGGCAGCCATCATCAGGGATCTGGACAGAGAAACTGCAAAATCTGATTCAGGTAAGCTGCCATCTCCTTTTGCTAAGTCACTAGGGGGTGCATTACTTGTCTACTATTTCTGAAAATAGTAGTTGTCTTGAACATGTACTGGTAATTAAAAAAAAAAATGTAGAGGGCAGTATAAGATGTTTTATGTGGTGCCAAGTTACCATAGTTTAAGACGTTTTTTCCATTTGGAAAGTGAGTGTTGGGCTTACAAGGATATTTTGTAAATTCTTGAGGAATTCAATATTCATTGTTTTATGGAATGCTCCTAATACTTGACAATGCTTACTTCCTTGCAGGGAGCCTAATAGGGTACTTGGGGCCAGTTTTGGGGTCCCTGTATGATGAGTTTTCATATGCTCTCTACCGGTACACCCATAATGTGATAGCCTCTGGTCTTCTTAGCGAGACACTTCAGAACACACTTCTCGCACAGTTGGGAGTCTCTCCCTGGACACCAGATGGAGATTGGCCGCTGCAGGTCCTCCCAAGAACACTTACTGTTCTGGCACAAGTAAGTTTTTTCTCAGAATGTTGGAGAGGCTTAATGTTTGTTATTAACCCCTTCACTACGGCCGGGCCAAAACAGCCCCCCGCCCCGTATCCGGGATGGCTGCGCGCGCCAAATTTCAAATGTCGCTACTGTATATAACAATTTTTCAGCCATAAACTCAACATAATCATCATGTATCATATATAAAAATATGCAAAATTAAATGGTGCACATAAAGAAACATTGATTAATTGATAATTTTGACATGAATGCATAAATATACAGAGAAATTAGTGTTATGCATAGATGACGTATGTCTGCTGAATTATATTTCCTCATATTAGTTGTGATAAAGAATTAGATTTATGGAGGGAAGTGGAGGAGAGGGAAGGGAAGGACACAGACGTAAGATCATGAAAAATATCCCACGGATTCACCGGCAATATGCACAGATCTCACGGAGAATAAGGCTGAAAGGCGTCCTCCTGGGTTGGTCTTGTGTGTGTATTTACCTAGTTTTACGGGGCCTGGGCTTACGCTCGTGTGGTCCCGTATCCGTATCTATATTTGTCCAACTTTTCCTTAAAGTTTTGCACACACTTCGCCTATACTACATCCTCACTTAGTCTGTTCCAAACCTCTATATTTCTTTGTCTCTCAAACATCTTCCCTTCCTCAATTATTTACTGTGTCCTCGTGTGTTCCTGGTGTTTCTTCCTTCTCTTAGTAGTAACTCCTCATTATCTACTTCTTCCATTTTACTCAATGATTTATAAATTTGTATTAGGTCTCCCCTTTCTCTTCTTTGTTCCAGTGTTGGCAGGTCCATTTCCTTTAATCTCTCTTCATATGTCAATCCCTCCAGTTCTGGAACCATTTTCGTTGCCATCCTTTGTATTCTTTCTAGTCTTTTTATGTGTTTCTTCTTGTGGGGAAACCACACCTCCTCCACATATTCCAATTTTGGTTTAATCATAGTGGTTATTAACTTTTTCATCATATCCTCATCCATGTAGTGGAATGCTAATCCTTTATTTCTCACCATTTTCTACGTATCACCGAATATCCTATTTACCCTTCAACACGAGGATGCGTATATTGCGTCCTTGCGTGCTCCTTACCATATCTGAGGACGCACATCCTGTGTCCTGGCTCGCTTTAGCCAATATACGAGTTATTTTATCTCTATATTTATGCTTACATCTCAAAATTATCAATTAGCTTATGTTTCTTTAAGTGCACCATTTAATTCTGCATGTTTTCATAAATAATACATGATGATTATGTTGAGTTTATGGCTGAAAACTTGTTATATTCAATAGCGACATTTGAAATTTGGCGCGCGCAACGATCTCGGATACGGTGCGGGATGCTGTTTTGGACCAGCTGTAGTGAAGGGGTTATTATGATTCTCAGGCTGTTGATTATCTTGTATTGTCACTCCCAGATCTCTCTTCTTGAACTTTCTTTAATATTTCTCCATTCAACTTAAACCGACTGCTATGTGTCCTACCCGGCTCACTTATAATCAAAACCTTGTTGCTTATGTTCTTCTTGTAACTCCCATATTTATGGACCAATTTATTTTCTTCAGAAAGCTATTTAATCAGGAAGGATAGGAGATTAATGATCACTATCATTTGTTTTTATACAATAGTAAAAAAATATTTCCTAAGTATCGATTGTAAAATATAAAAAAAATGACAAATATTTATCAAAAATCTAAATCAACTTGAAACAATAGTTAGAATAGTGAACACAGTTCCTTTTTCATACTTTCATAAACTGAATAAAAAGGGTAGACTTAGGTAAATGCCTAATATAAGAAGTTCATATAACTTTTTTTCTTTACCATGTCCTTTATACCAAAAGAAAGAGAAAAAATAAAGATATATATGAGCAAATAATTAAGTTATTACTTATTTGAAATTATTACTTAAAGATAGGGTGTCCATGATATAGTAAAATAGATTGATGGATTAAATTAATTTATTATCTTTCAGGTTCTCCTGTTGCGTCAACGTAGAGACAAAGACGAACTGAAGTGTGACTCTGATACAGCCTGTGTTCTTATCTGGCACCGGGTCATAAGTACCCTGACCAAGTCTGTCACCAACCCACCTGCTCCCGAGGCAGAGACAGAAGGTGACTCAATGTCTTTAATGCTGTATACTTTGGGAAGATGAAAAGTCATTATTTTCTTAATGTTCTTATCTTTTACGGGGCTAAAAATGTAACTAATGTCTTTTTTTTTTGCAGATTTGAATGTGGAACATGCTCAGTTACTTCTGTTCCTTTTCCACTCCCTGCAATTGATGCAGAAAAAGAGTGTATTGCTGAGTGTTGCAGCAGCAGTGGTCACTGTTGCTCCTGTAACAAAGACACCATTGAGAGACACTCAAGTTCTTCACCTGGCACGACTTCTACTCGTGTTCGACTATCTTATGAAAAACTTATATGAGGCTCCCCAAATCCTAATTGAGCAGGTATGTGTTTATATTGAAGAGGAGGCTGATGGCTTGACTTAATATGAAGAAAAGAATTAAAAAGCCTAATAATATGTTTGGTATGGGTGTGACGGCAAAGGGAGTGAATTGTGGAGTGGTGGAGTGGGTGAAGCCTGGTGCACCGAGATGATTTGACATGTTGCAAAAACAGGAGAGAATGAATTTGTGAAGAGATTGTATGAGGGAAGGATTAATGGAGGGGGTGTCAGGGGCTGTGAAGTGGACCAATAGGGTTAGCAAGTATTAGAGTGAGAGAGTTGGAATTAACAGGATTGAGTGTGCTGAGAGGGAGTGTCAGAACAGGGAGAGATGGAGACATTTCTGCCACAGTCACCCCCTGGAGGAAAGTTCCCGTGAAGGCGCAGCGCATCAGATAGATAGATAGACGTGACTATGTGTTATGATCATGGATTCTTGCTATATGAGAGGAGTGAATTGCTGAAGGAGGCTGCCACGCATCTGTCTAGCTGCGGAGGAGGGCGGTAATGATAGTGGCAGTGGGGCAGGCTCTCAGTAAGACGATGCACTCCTTACTTCTTTACTCAATAGAGAGCACTCACATTACTTGATGGTGAGTTTTTGTTGCCTTGCCGTCTTGGTACTTATATATAGTAGAATCTCGAATCTCCATCATAATTGGGACCAAAAATACAGTCGCCCCTCAAATAGTACGGTTTTCAATAGTTTGGTCTCAGTTTTATACGAATTGTCATTGAAGATCTTTTAGGATTTTTAAATTTCCTGCTTGTCGGGAAATTTAGAAATCCAAAAAAATCTTCTTAGAAAATGCACATAAAACCAAAACCAAACTATTGGAAACCGTACTATTTGAGGGACGACTGTACTGATCGAGATTCAAAATATCAAGATGCAAAGTTAACTTCTTATGGGGAAAAATGCAATTGGGACCAAAGCCTTGCCAACTAACCTATATCAACCACGTTTCTCACTTCCGTTTTTTTTTTCACACCGTGTTGTGGTACTTGACCCCCATTCTCACTCTTACCCACCCCCTGGGTCTTTCCATTGGCCGCGGGAAACACCTTGACCACACGCTGGGTTTGAACAGCTGACGGGTGGCTGCTGCTGCTGATGATGAGTGTTGGTGGCATAGCCTTTGTATCGGCGCCACATAAACGGTATTTTTATTAGGGCTTGTGTGTGTGTGTTTATTATGGGTTTAGGCTTTTCGGCACTCCTACGGAATCCAAGTGCTGCCTCAGCCACCTGGCTCAGCTGCTACCCACGGGACAAAGTTGCCAGTTAGGCATTTTCTGCTGCAGTGTTGTTAGAACGCTGGGCAAGTGAGCCATCCTGGTAGCGCTCCCTTCTACATTGTCATACATTCACACACACTCTAACTCTCTACCATACTTTCAATTGCACTCTCAATCATGCACTCAGGCACTGGGAGGCTTGTGCGTGATTGGCTAGAGCGGGGGTGTAGCGGGAGACCGACTGATTAATGGCTCTGCCTCCCAGTCGCTCTTACCCACCCCTGGGCCTTTCCATTGGCAGGCAGCCAGGCGCATGTGTGCAAGCAGCCCCGACCGCGTGCTGGGCTTGAGCAGCTGACGGGTGGCTGATGAAGGTGATGGTGAGTGTCGGCGGCATTGGCACCACCCAAACGGTATTTTCATTGGGGCCCGTATGTGTGTGTGTGTGTGTGTGTGTGTCTGTGTTTATTGTGGGCCTGGGCTCCTCAATTTGCTAATTCTTATTTTCCACATGTTGTGCAGGACTTCTTTAATTTCTTCCATCTCTTTTTCAAAAAGAAGAAATGGAAGAAAAGAAAGGGGTCCTGTGCAACATGTGGAATATAAAAATTGGCAAATTGAGAAGCCCAAACCCATAATAAACACAGCCACACACATACGGGCCCTGATAAAAATACCGTTCAGGTGGTGCCGATACTCATCACCACCATCACCATCATCAGCCGCCCGTCAGCTGTTCGGGCCCAGCACACACGAGCTTGGCCACCTGGATGTGTGGCCAAGCACAAGATGTTGACGGTTTTCAATTTTCCCTCCAAAAATAATGGTTCAAAGTTTGCGATTTCAACGTTTGCGACCCGCAACGTCAACCTATTTATTGCAAACTTGGAGACAGTACTGTACATGGTGACTGGAAAAGAAGCAAGAGAAAAGAAAGGGAGTAGGTGTAAATTCAGTCTTGTGTACATGTTGCAGGCAGTGGTGCCACCATAGATGCTCAGGCCTCAGAAATGTAAGAGTGCAGAATTTTACATGCCCAGCTTGTGTAGGGAGACAGCAAGGACAAGAAACTGAGAGGGATGAACTAGAGGAGGAAAGCTGGATGAGGTAGAACATTTCTGTTATTTGGGAGATGTTCTGGACTGTGAGGCGGGAGTGGAGAGGACAGTGGGAGCGAGAGTGGCGGCAGCGTGGTTAAAGTGGAGGGAGGTGGCCAGTCTACTCGTGAATCGTAGCGTACCTCTAAAGAGCAGAGCAGGGTGTGTGCATGTGCATGCTTTTTAAAGAACAATGTGTGTATGGCGGGTTGCGCCGTGGATGGACCAAAAGAAGTGTGCTCCACTGGTGGCGCACTACACAGTGTGGTGAATGAAGAACAAGTCTACAGCGTAGTGTACCACAGGTGGAGCACGAATTTTATTGTCTCAGTGGCAGCTCATAACTAGAGTGAAGCTACACACCTCCTCTTGAGTCGATGGCTCGCGTGGTATTGAGGCTGCGCCGAGTTGAACCAAACACGACAGAGAGGAGGCGGCGGGAAGTGCAAATGCAGTTAACGTGTTAAAAAATGGAAGTTTGTATTTATAGAAAAATAATAGGTTGTCATATTGTATTCTCTTAAAAGATTGCTTGCATATGATTTTAATGTTTGGTACTGTAAAATTAGGTGTATAGAATATCAACCTAAGTTGTATATAAAATTCCTGAAGTAGATATTTTAATAGATTGAAATGTTTCTCAAGAGTTTCAGTGGTTTGCTATACATTGAAATATGCTTGTTCAGTTGATTCCATTCAGCTTCAACTGGTAATCAAGATCAGCGGTTCACATGATCTGAAACATTACCTGTCACATATATACTGTTAGTTTTCCTGAGGTGTGGGTTTTAAACAGTAAATTGTTTTCAGGTACAGTGGAATTTGTTCCAGCCTATAGCACAGTGCGATAATCAATCATCTGGAAAGGACCCGGGCACAGGAGCTGGTGGTAAGATGTACCATGTTTGGCGAGACCTTGAAGAGAACTACAGAAAGAACTACACCAATGAGGACTATGCCATGAGACCCCGGTTTTACACACTTACCCCTGCAGAAACCAACACTCAAGACACTCCAAAACTTGATGGCTTGGTAAGAATTTGCCTTTCTCCTTCACCCTTCAGGGGGGGCTTCATGGTGCAGTGGTTAGCACACTCAGCTCACAACCGAGAGAGCCCGGGTTTGATTCCCAGGCGGAGTGGAAAAATTTGGGCGGCTTTTCTGATACCCTACGCCCCTGTCCACCCAGCAGTGAATGGGTACCAGGTATTAATCGGGGGTTGTGTCCCATCTCCTGGGGTCTGTTCCCTTCTATAATTCCTTCTCTTCCTGTCTCTCTCCGGCATATGACCACAGATGTTGCGCCAACTAAATGAAACTTTCCAAATTTTTTCACCCTTCAGGAATCCCATAACCACAGGATACAGTATCTAGGTCAAATAGTGTATTATTTTCCATAATGTAATGTGAATGTCAAGTGAGTGTTTACATATACAATTTATATCCACTACTCAGAGTCAACTGAAGACAGGGAGACACCTTTTAGTTGTGTCTACGGGTACACAACATTGCCACCCATAGTCGATGATGAAAGTCAGTGTGTTTGAATAGGGTTTTTGGGTCTCCAATAGACATCATAATGCCAAATAAAGACTCCATTTTATGACTTTTTTGTTATGATATGCCGTGCTGCCATGTGGAGTTTGGATCGCCAGTTGATGGCATATTGCTGACTAAGGTAATTTTAGGCCATGATGGGGAGAATGGAGCAGATTATGTCTGTCATGGGGTGTACTGATGAGTTGGTGTGGTGGGTGGCACGTGTGGTCTACCTCTGACAGGAGTGTGTGTGTGTGTGTGTGTGTGTGTTTTTTTAAATTTTTTTATAACGTCTATGCCTATAGCGCCAGTAGGCTTGCTTGAGGGGCCTGGATGGTAATTGGTCCCAGCCTGTCATGGCGCAGGCAAGTGTTTATAGTGGCGCCATCTTCTCTTGGCTCATGCTGCCCCCCGGAACTCGTTCATGATTCCCTTGGACGGTTTCCTCTAGAGTCCGGGTTGATGGGTGGTCTTCAGGACAGCATGTGGGTAGTTTTAAGCCACTCGGCGGTGACTGAAAAATCCCAGGTGGTAGCGTGGGGATTCGAACCCGCATCGTCCCACACGTGGTGAATGTGGGCCCAGCACGCTACCACTCAGCATACATGACTGCTTGGATTATCCACTTGTTCTTCCATAGCCCCTTCTTCTACTCTCACAGCAGGTGGCAAGGGTGGAACACAAATCCAATACACAAGAAAATGTTATTGGTGGAAAAAATGGTACATGATCTGTCCAAAAAAGTAGAAAGAATGAAGGAAAGGCAAAAATGGGGTATATTCAGAGTTGCCAGCCGGCAGGTGTCACGGCTGACTCATTTGGGCCCACGAAGCTTGAACTATTCTTTGAAATATCATAAATTATCTGTGTTTCTCTTGGAGCTTCGTGGTGCAGTGGTTAGCACACTCGGCTCACAACCGAGAGAGCCCGGGTTCGATTCCCGGGCGGAGTGGAAAAATTTGGGCAGCTTTTCCGATACCCTACGCCTCTGTCCACCCATCAGTGAATGGGTACCAGGTATTAATTGGGAGTTGTGTCCCGTCTCCTGGGATCTGTTCCCTTCTCCTATAATTCCTTCCCCTTCTGTCTGTCTCCGGCATATGACCACAGATGTTGGGCCGACTAAACCAAACTTTCCAAACTTTTTTCTGTGTTTCTCTGGGACTTGTAACAATTATACTTCAATGCAATAAGTAATACTATTGTTAATAAAAATGTAGTTGATCATTCCTGTTGTTTTTTTATTGGTAAACGAGAGAAAAAAAATAACCGTTGCAAGGTTCTCCTCATTAAAAATCTTTCTTGCATGAAAGCCCTTCAAAATCAAGCAGAATTGGACTTTTGAAAAATTCTATTAATATTACAATATTTGCTGAGTACCTGCTTGGGGTGTATCAATCTCGTCTTGGATGTTAGGGCGTCCTTCAACTTGACAATCCCCCCCCCCCCACTCACACACACACACATACACACACACACTATCAACGCTAAGACTGCCAGGTGTTTGAATTTCCATGAGGTCCCTGGCTTCCACTTCCAGCATATTACACTCCGCCCTCAACTAACTGCTGCTTGTTCTGTGGGGTAGACTAAAACCTTGGGTGGATACCTGCTGCAGCCAGTAGGTTGGGCAGGTCTAAGGTGATGATGTTTAAGGCCAGAAGTTGAGGACAGAGTGTAACACTGGAAGTGGAAGCCACTGTCCCACATGGAGATCAAACCATGGATGCTACGGATTCTGTTGAGTTGCTTGACGCTCTTGGATAAATTTCGTTGAAGGCGAGACTGAACACCCTAAGCAGATATTCGGCAAATATTGTAATATGAATAGATTTTTTTAAGATGTCTAATCCTGCTTGATTTTGCAGGGCTTTCAAGCAAGAAGGATTTTTAATGAGAAGCTTCCTATGGTCATTAATTTTTCTCTTTTACCAATGTATGAAATAATGAGAATAATGAACTATGTTTTTATTAACACTAGTATATTGTATTGAAGTTCAATTGTTACAAGTCCCAGAGAAGCACAGGTAATTTACGATGACTGAAATAATAGTTCAAACTTTGTGGTGACACCTGGTAGGCTGGTAAGGGTGAATATACTCCTTGATCAATCAATCATTGGGGGCATACGCTGGGGGACGCGTCGCCTCGCCCACCCTACGACACCAAGCCCGGGGGTCCCTCCGGGCGAGTCTCCATGCAGGCCCCCTTCCCAACCCGAGTACCTCCCGGCAGGATCTATCGACTTGCTCAAGCCACGAACTCCGTGGGCGTCCCCTTGGCCTCCTCCACTCAGGATTGTCTCTTACAGAGACAACCCGATGAGCAGGATCAGCTTCCAGAAAACGTGCCACGTGCCCGTATAGCCAGAGTTGGCGTTGACGGACTATGCAGGTAATATACGTTGAATCAGTCTCACGGAGTAGTCGCCGGTCTGACGCAAAGTCATTCCAGCGATATCCCATGATTCTGTGTAGACACTTATTACCAAAGGCATCAATCCGCCTCTCCAAGTCCCTGTTTAGTGTCCATGTCTCACAACCATAAAGTAAGCCAGGGAGCACAAGGGACTTGAAGATCCGGATCTTTGTCCTTCTGCACAGGTATCGACAACGTCATATACTCATGTTGAGTGAGTCCATAACACCGTGGGCCAGACCAATCCATCGTAAGACTTCCTGACCAGACTCACCGTTGTTATGAACTACGCTACCAAGATACGTGAAACTTTCTGAGATCTCAACGTCCTTGCCACACACGTGAACAGACTGTACTGTGTCATCCAGCAAGCCTCCAAACACTTGTACCTTGGTCTTGGCCCAGGAGACCTGGAGTCCCAAGGGCTTCACCTTGTGCAGTGCCTCGTGAGCCACCACCAACACCTCCAGGGACTCTGCCAGGATTGCTGCATCATCAGCAAAAACAAAGTCGTACTCCTTGATGGAAAAAGGAAATTAAAGATCTGAAGCAATAACCCTTATACATAGTGTAGAGACTACATACAGTGAGAAACAGGTACCATTGGAAACACAGCGAGAAGTAGGCCTGTCTACCACACATGCCAGCACCACCACTCTAACCTTGAGGTGCCTCCCTCCCTTCCCTCTCCTGGCTCAGGCCTCTAGTGACTCATCACCCTCTACACAGCCCTAACCTGCTGCTCCTCACTCTGTTTCCATCATAATGTGGATTCAAAGCTCACCATGATATACAATAAATACAATATATTCTTTCCCTCAGTTTGGAGATGTGTCTCCCACTTATGACACTGATTTTTTCTCTCTCTCTCTCTCTCTCTCTCTCTCTCTCTCTCTCTCTCTCTCTCTCACACACACACACACACACACACACACACACACACAAATTTATAAATTATTATATAAAATGGAAGAAGTATATAATGAGGAGTTACTACTAAGAGAAGGAAGGAACACCAGCAACCCACGAGAACACTGCAGAAAATTAAGAAAAGGAAGATGCTTGAGAGACATAAAAAGATATATTTTCCCGCAAAGAAACATAGAGGTTTGGAACAGACTAAGTGAGGATGTAGTATTGGCTAAGAGTGTGCACAACTTTATGGAAAACTGGACAGATACAGATATGGAGACAGGACCACACAAGCCCTGTAAAACTAGGACTAGGTAAATACATGGAACAGCTTGTGGGAAGAGGTGGTGGAGACGAGCAATGACCAACAAATGAAGGAACGGCTGGATGAATGTAGATATGGAGACGGGACTATTAGAGCTTAGCTTGGGCCCTGTAGACTACAAATAGGTAAATACACACACACACACACACACACACACACACAGAGTTTGGTAGCCATATTTAAGTTATGTTTCCATTGCTAAATTCCTTCATGTATTTTTTTGCAGGCTTGCAGCTTTATCCTGGCTACCCCAGACACCCTCAAGTACAGCACCTTGTATGACACCCTGGTTAGCTTATTAGGTGTGGGAAGCCAGAATGACCCAAGTCTGCGACGAAGCACGGACCCTCAGCTGACCTACCTGGGACTCTGTGGTGTCCAGTATGCCTTCTCTCTTGCCTACAGGCTTCTCCTTACCATGCCACCCTCTGTGTCTGCCCTTGAGGCTATGTCAGTTCCTGAAGTAAAGCTGGAAGGACCCCGCCTGTTGCATGCACTGCTGTGGGCACCCAGAGCCTCACACAAGATATTCAATGGTTGGATAAAGGCATGTATCTTTTTTATCTCTAAGTAGTGTTATTCATGCATGCAAACAACATAAAATGTAGGAGAGGATATTTTAAATTTTTCATATTTATGTTTGCATCATGGATGCATGGTGAAGAATTTTTAACTACAGATAAATTACATTATGTGCTGTCATTTAAATTGTAGTTGAGGTACAATTGAACATCAATTTAACACAAGGTAGGTACAAAAGAAATTTCTATTCAGTCTGTTTTGTGCTATATTGAAATGTTATTTCAATGGAACACTAGTTTGGTACTGTAGAGAAAAGCTTAATGATATTAGGATGTATTTACTACCATAGAGAATTGTGGAAAGATTTGAGTAAAAAACATTGGAATGATGACATAGGGATTATCTGCTGATGAGAGTCTGCCTACACTAGCCCTCTGCTTTACTGGAGAGTTGCCCAGTACACATGACTGTCCTTAATGCTTTCATATGGCCATATTCCTAGTTTTATTAAGCGCAATAGCGATGATACAATCTGTATCATGGCGATGCACATCCTGATCACAGAGTTTGGTATTACCACTAGCGTCTTGTATCAGCGTGAGTTAAGATACAGGAGGCAAGGGGGTGCTGCAAGCTTATCAATACCCTCCTGTGTCCTCACTCTTCTCCTTTTCTCTAAGATACAGGAGGCAAGGGGGTGCTGCAAGCTTATCAATACCCTCCTGTGTCTTCACTCTTCTCCTTTTCTCTAAGATACAGGAGGCAAGGGGGTGCTGCAAGCTTATCAGATACCCTCCTGTGTCCTCACTCTTCTCCTTTTCTCTAAGATACAGGAGGCAAGGGGGTGCTGCAAGCTTATCAATACCCTCCTGTGTCCTCACTCTTCTCCTTTTCTCTCATTAACACCACAGAGTAGTCCAGGGTGCTGGGCTACTTTCCACACCACACTATTCACACCACTCTCACCATTTCCACAAAATTATCGGAATTCAAAATGGTAAAATAAAAAAACATTCCTTTGGAGTGTCCCTCGTAGGGGGGACCCCAAATACCCCTATGTCGGACTCCACTGCCTCTGATCCTGACCGAAGGTAGTATCTTTATAGCACCTCCAATTTTTTATCCATTAACTTGTGCAACATTCATGATCTTCACTCAAGGTTCCATTCTGTGGAACACCATCCCTCCTCCTCTAAACCTCACCTTCTCTTCCTCCTTAAAACGCAGGTTTCTGAGGCTATTGACAGTAATCTCTACTTTTTTCCTTCTTGACGATTTCCATCCATGACGCAGATGTCGGCGTCACAGTATGGAAAGGGTAAAGAGGAACTGGAAGAGGATTAATCCTCTTCTAAACCTCTCAATCCTCCTCTAAATTCCTCTTAATCCTTTTCCATTTCCTCTTAAGAGGTTTAGAAGAGGATTAAGAGGAAATGGAAGAGGATTAAGAGGTTTAGAAGAGGACTAACAGTGAGATAGGGAACACACACTGTAGTATAGAACTGTGGGCCAAACGCTAAAAGGTTGAAAATCTTTTTATTTTTATTTTTTTTATTTGATTATACTGAAACTTTTTAATCTTTAAGGCTATTCAGTATACTTCAATGAGAGGGAAACATAACAGATCAAGCTCATTTTATTGACACTTTTTCATTTACACTATTTTGAATAAAACCTCAAAACTCCACTGCAATTTAGTCAAAAGTGCATTTCATGCAACCAATGTAATACAATTATGCAATGCAAATATGGAATATGTCTGCTTTATTCTGCTTAAAGAATTCGAAGAGCTCCAAAAGTTGAATTTATTTTAACCCGGTAGCAGCGGGGATCATGTTTCTCAGTGGTCCCTCTAAGCAAAAAAAATGAGAAAAAATCATCACTCACACAAACCATTTCGTAATATATATCAAAGCTTTTGTGATCAATTTATGCATCATCTGTTTTGGGGGTTTATATCATGGCACAAATTTGGCCTGTCACTGCTACACGGTAAAGCCACAAATTTGGCCCGTCGCTGCTACACGGTTAAAATCTTTAATCTGTAGGAAGTTGTTAAGCCAAGGTATCTTATTCTATAGTTTATGTGAGACTACCTTCATATAGTGTTAAATAATGTAAACACACAGATTATTTACTATTTTCATTAATACTTGTTTCCTTTTTAAGGATGGGTTAGTTCGACAGAGCCTGACAACCCAGAAAGCTGATGCATTGCTCAAGTCTGTGGCAAAGAACATGTGCAACTTGAAGCATGACTTGAAGGTTGCCAATCACATCATCACTTCCCTGCTAAACAATGTAAGTTGAAGCCCATCTACATAAATTATTATTAACCCTTTCAGTACGGCGACTTCGGCATCACCGTCGGCGTCACTGTTTGGAAAGGGTTACTCCTCTTTTAAAACTCTTAATCCTCTTCCATTTCCTCTTTATCCTCTTCTAAACCTCTTAAGAGGAAATGGAAGAAGATTAAGAGGTTTAGAAAATGATTAATCCTCTTCCATTTCCTCTTAATCCTCTTCTAAACCTCTTAAGAGGAAATGGAAGAAGATTAAGATGTTTAGAAAATGATTAATCCTTTTCCATTTCCTCTTAATCCTCTTCTAAATCTCTGAAGAGGAAATGGAAGAAGATTAAGAGGTTTAGAAAATGATTAATCCTTTTCCATTTCCTCTTAATCCTCTTCTAAATCTCTGAAGAGGAAATGGAAGAAGATTAAGATGTTTAGAAAATGATTAATCCTTTTCCATTTCCTCTTAATCCTCTTCTAAATCTCTGAAGAGGAAATGGAAGAAGATTAAGAGGTTTAGAAAATGATTAATCCTCTTCCATTTCCTCTTGACCCTTTCCATACTGTGGCGCCGACGTCTGCGTCACCGTATTGAAAGGGTTAATAACTAGGTTCATGGTTTGTGCAGACTTTAACATCATAGCCTACTGTTTCTGTGGAAGCTTGGATATGTTGCATTGAAGGATTGAGAAACTAGGGAAGGAGATTATATGGATACATAATTCTAGTGGCATACATTGGGAGCTCTGTAACGAGGGAATTATGCAGATAGGAATCAGAAGAAAATCACGTAAGTAATCACATGGAATCATTATATACACCAACAAAACTATTTTCTGAAGATTTATTTAAAATTAAAACAATGTGTAAAAATGCAATCTTACATGACACTTCTCTTCATCTGAAGTTAACACTATACTTTCTTTGCTGCAGCAGTGATTAGTGGGCTTTTTTTGTTGATTTATTTTTGCCCTTGAGCTGCTTCCTTCACTGTAAAAAATGAACAAGCTATGTTATTACTACTAAAATTTAAGATAAAGGAATGGGGCTTCATGGTGCAGTGGTTAGCACACTCAGCTCACAACTGAGAGAACCCGGGTTCGATTCCCGGGCGGAGTGGAAAAATTTGGGGGCTTTTCCGATACCCTACGCCCCTGTCCACCCAGCAGTGAATGGATACCAGGTATTAATCGGGGGTTGTGTCCCGTCTCCTGGGATCTGTTCCCTTCTATAATTCCTTCCCCTTCTGTCTCTCTCCGGCATATGACCACAGATGTTGCGCCAACTAAACGAAACTTTCCAACTTTAAGGTAAAGAAGCTTCCTCTTTGCTCAAAATTTCCATTTATTTCAGGGCTACAGCTCTATGACCAACATGCCGCTGATGACACCAGAGCAATTGCCAGCCTTTTCTGACTTGTACGTACTGGACACTGTGTTGGCAAGACTTCAGGTCACGCTTGATGATGCCTGCCAGAAAGGGGATATTGACCTTAGATCTGGTGATGGTGCTGACCTCCTACGAGCCCCTGATATACCTGCAGACCAGCTCCCTGTCTCTGGGCTTCTTACTTTGATCCAGGCTCTTGCTCATGCTACAAGGTAATATGGAAAACAATTGTACCATAAACTACATTTTAACATTATATATAAAGCAGAACGCTGGCAGATTTTCATAAAGAATGAGATTTTTTCCCCTCCAGTCTAACCATTTTTTGTGTAATATGTGTGATTATGTACTGAATATTCTGTGTGAATTTGAAGTTGATTACTTAACCCGGTAGCAGCGGGGATCATGTTTTTTAATGGTCCCCCCAAGCGAGAAAAATGAGAAAAAGTCACCCCTCACACAAACCATTTCATAATATATATCAAAGCATTTGTGATCAGATTATGTATCATCTATTTTGGGGGGTTTATATCATGGCACAAATTTGGCCCGTCACTGCTACACGGTAAAGCCACAAATTTGGCCCGTCACTACTACACAGTAAAGCCACAAATTTGGCCCGTCGCTGCTACACGGTAAAGCCACAAATTTGGCCCGTCGCTGCTGCCGGGTTAAATGATTTAGGAAAACAAAAGTGGATTCTTTTTATAATTATTTGCTATTTGGTTCAATGTTCTCTTGTCATTTTCTTTTATTCTTTAGTATAGAACATAGCTACCCTAACAGTTGCAAGGTCACTGTTATAGAATGAATAGTTTGGAGACGAAAATTAAGATATAGAAGTTTTCCTTAAATATCATCAGTATGAAAATTGCTTGTGAATTAAATGTGTAAAATTTAGGCACATGACCTCCCATTTAACAGCACAAAACACACACACACACACACACACACACACACACACAGAGGGTTGGAACAAACTAAGTGAAGAAATAGTATCGGTGAAGAGTGTGCAGAGCTTCAAGGAAAAGTTGGATAATTATAGATATGGAGACGGGACCACACGAGCGTAAGCCCAGGCCCTGTAAAATTACAACTAGGTAAATACAACTAGGTAAATACACACACACACACACACACATACACTGCTGGGAGGAGGTATAAGGAAGGAAGGATGGAAGAAAGAGAACAGAGACAGCAGGATGGATGTGAGGGGGAGGCCGCAGCTCCCACACAAGCCTGCGTCACAGAGCCTCCTGGTGAGACAATGCACTGGCCAGCTCCACTTGGGAACTTGAAGGAAGATGAAATCCACACACATACACACACATCATTTATACTTATTTGCTATTTGGTTCAATGTTCTCTTGTCATTTTCTTTTATTCTTTAGTATAGAACATTGCTACCCTAACATTTCTTTCTCATTATTTTTTTATATTTTCTGTTAGAATCAATTGTTACTTTCCAGTACAAATACGCGCAAGACACACTTACGTTACTACACAATAATAACATTGAAAGTCAAAGAAGACACTGTATCATGTCTGACCTACTTCCTAAAAACAATCGTACAATATCCGGGAAGAAATAACTCATATGCTGGCTTAAGTGAGCCAGGACACAGTATGCGCCTCTTCGGATATGGTATGGGGCACGCAAGGACGCCGTATATGTGTCTGTGATGAAGGGGTTAAAGGACGGCTCGTGGGAATTTCCGCTCGGGTGGAGAAAGGCGGAAAGACGGTGTGCGGGAATTCCTGTCATCTGCTGTCCCGCCAAAATTTGTACTTCCCAACATCATATATCCGCTATTCTGCAACTGAAGAACTTGTAGTTTGTTTCATCATGTAAATGAAAGTTTGGTGATGTAAAAGCACTGTGAACAATCTTGTTTTTGTCCTAAATTGCCAGGCAGTGCATTGATCAAGAACACCTTATTATCCAAATTTTATCAACGTGGCACACGCCCTGCGATCAGATAATTGCCCTCTAGCACGTCCTTTAGGGGTTAGAGCTGTAAAAACAAAATTAGTATGTTGAACTAAATTTTTTTTTTCCAGGTGGAGTTTGCTGCAGCACATGAACAGTGTTTTAGAAGAAGGCAGCAAACTTCCTCCAGAGGCCCTGGATGCATACTGCTCTGTGCTCGCTGTATCTGCAAGCCACCTACCTCGAGCCAGTCGTCACTCTCCCCTTTTAAACCGCTCTGCTCTTCCTGCACCACTGAAGACTGTGCTTGACAACTGGAATGCAAACACCATGACAGACTTCCCAGCTGCCCACGCATGGGTAAGTGTAGCAAGGATAGAGTGAATACAAGAGTTATATATTTGAATGGGAATATGAATACTTCAAGAGCTGAGCATATAAATGAGAATACAAATATCTCAACTTTTTGAGAATGTGAATCTGAATACAGTAAGACTCCAGCCATCGTGCCCTCAGGTATCTGGAAACCCTTCACTACGGTTGGGCCTAAACAGCGCCCTGTGCCGTATCTGGGATCGCTGTGCGCGCCAAATTTCAAATGTCACTATTGAATATAACAAGTTTTCAGCCATAAACTCAACACAATCATCATGTATTATATATGAAAACATGCAGAATTAAATGGTGCACATAAAGAAACAAATTAATTGATAATTTTGAGATGTAAGCATAAATATAGAGATAAAATAACGTGTACATTGGCTAAAGCGAGCCAGAACGCAGTATACGAGTCCTCATGTTGAAGGGGTTAAAGATAGAAAAACTTACTAGAAAAATCATTGAAAATTTCCAAATACCTGACTGGTGTTATATTTTAAATACTTGTGCCACACTTCTCCCACCTCCAGAGTAAGCCTGCCCTGCATTTAGTTGATCCAAAAGCCACGTAGTGTTGCCTGCAGTACATTAGTGAGTGTGGGATTTCCTTTTTGATGGTAGCAGTGGCGACATTGGCAAGTTTTTCCAGGATGTCATTGTTGGCCAGGCACCTGAGTCAAGACCAAGACCAACTCTGCTCAGGTGTTATCTGAGGGGATGTACCATCGACTGAACACTGTTTGTAAACAAGGAGGTTGTTGTGGTTGGTGGTCAGAGCTGCTTTGTCTACTATTTAATTGACAAGGTAGAGAACGCCCTTTACTGTGGGACCACAGGCACGAAAACTTTGCTAAAAAAGAATTTAAAAGAAGCCATGACTGTACCCACAACTGGTTCTTACTTCCATTTAACTGTAGAAACAACTCCACAACTTGAGTAACAGCAGCACAAGCTGAAACAGCTGTTTTTGCAGCTGGTGCCATGTGTATACAGGGTGACTGGCTTGTTTATGTTGTGGATACGAGGAATTGACCTTGGTCATGTGGTGCACACCCAGAGAAATTGGAGTTGCTGGTTGTGCCTACCTCCAATGGAGGAGAAAAACCCTGTGTGACACAAGCCTTGCTGTAGTGGTGTGCAGGTGACTGCCCATTACCACGGGCAGGCAAAGGCATGGAGCACTCACTGCCTTTCTCCCCAACTTTCATAAATATTGTAATGCGTTGCTCTAAACTCCTCACCGACACTCACAAACACTTGGCTATTTTCTATAAGTTCATTTACATCCTGGATTGATACATAACACTTTCTTGTGGTGTAAATACATTCTTCATTTGAATGGAAACCACAAGGAGGAAAATATTTCATCTTGTGGGCTGAAAAAGACTACAGTAAGGAATGGATGGAAGGTCTGATAAAGGGAGGAGGGTGAGATGGCTAGCAGATGCCATTGCAGTTACCGGGCGCGGTTGGTTCAAAAACTATTCTCGGTCCATTCCCGTGGATTTCTGGCCCTCCGACCTCATTCATTCAATTCAAAATCTGTTAAGACCGGTACTTAAACTGAGGGTTTGCTGTATCTGTATTATGAATGTTTTCAGTTGAATGGCTGCTAAGACTGAAAAAAAACTTTCATTATTATTGTTATTAAGTTATTATTATTATTATTATTATTATTATTATTATTATTAAGACAGTCATACTTTGGTTTATGAGCTTAACCCTTACATTACGGCGATCGTATATATAAGTGCACTACCACACACCACACCCGTACGGGGATCATATATATAATCCTCACACTCTACGCTCCCTACGTTTCAAATATACCACCAGTTCTTGACTCAGAAGAATGGTGGAGGCATCTGGCATCCGTACACACTCTCATTTGTCTCAGCGCGCACCCTACCGAAGGCCACAGATCATTTTCCACTTTTGTTCAGAATACATCTGTCATGTCTCGACGCCTCAAGCAGCTCCTCTGCTCTGGGCGGAAGTAGACCGCGGGTGAATCAAAGTGACAGTGACTCTGATGACTGCTATGGTAGTGACATTGACAGAGGAGGGAGGGGCAAGTAGGTAGAGAGAGAGAGAGAGAGCGTGGGGTGCTCCCACTCGACACGTCACGGCCACGAGAAAATGCGCAATATTTTTGGCTGTCATAACTTATTTGTTATTATTATGAGAGAAGTTTTATTGCACCACCATATATACTAAATGAATATACAATTATTGCAAAGAAGAAAGACACCATTTCCACCTCTTTTAAATGTCTAAATTTTCCCCGTGCACACCATCCAGAGAAATATATCGCCACCCATACTCTAAGGGTTAATTCATTCCAAAATTTTGCTGGCACACCAAAACTCTCGTAAAGCAAAACGAATTTCCCCATTGAAATTAATATAAATCCCATTAATGCATCCCATATCTAAAAAAAATTATATAAAAATCATTTTACATATTATTTTATCCAGAATTAATTTTACTAACTAATATCAATAATAAATAATATAAAACGCAAATCAAAGTGTCACGGTTGTTACGGAGACTCCCGCAACTGGTAATTATGCTTGAGGTGTAGGCTCTGCACCGGGGTTTAGAAGCCACAGTTTCCCTATTCTCGAGGCACCGGAACTGCGTTCGACCACCAACGTGAAGCTAACCAGACATATTGTGTGAAATAGAGGGCAAGCGGGAATCACAGTCACATCCAGGAGGGCACACAAGCTGCCGAGGCTCGCACCCCGTTACTGTTGCGAGCACAGTATCAGCCATTCTTGTTTTCTTCCTTGCAGCACCATCCCTTTTCACTATCTTTCTTGGGGACATTGTTACCACACAAAGAACACACACTGCACTGCTGAAAACACTGAGATCGCACACCAGGGCACAAATGCAGTCGGACACGAGTGTACGGATATTATCTCTACTAGTTTACAACACGGACTGAGACTAGGATTGTCAACATGCCACCCTTTCCTTAAACTGGTAGCAGTGGGGATCATGTTTCTTAATGGTCCCTCCAAGCGAGAAAAATGAGAAAAAATCACCCCTCATACAAACCATCTCATAATATATATCAAAGCATTTCTGATCAGATTATGTATCATCTATTTTGGGGGGTTTATATCATGGCACAAATTTGGCCCGTCACTGCTACCAGGTTAAAATAGGGAACGGCATTTGTTCCGTATTTGGCTCTGAATTGTTAAGCAGATAAAATTCAGTACTTTAAAACTAGTGAGCGCATTTTTCGGTGAACCACAGAACCCGTCCATATAATTATGTTTGTCAAAGTTCGTCCTGAAATATGTGTAAAATACACGTCGTAACGTCCCCCCCCTTCCTTCTGCCTTCACCAGCAGCGGCTAGAGAAATATTAGGGTTGCCACCCGTTCCTTAAAATATGGATTCGTTCTGTGTTGGAGAATGGGAAGATGCCTTCCTAAATTTTTTTTAACTCAAAGTGGCAACCCTAACTGAGACTATTTATATTGTTCTCATCACTGAGCATTTTCGTCTTGCGGTGAACGAAGGGAACCCATGTTCATGTCCTCGACTTGTACAAAGAGACACGCCAGTCCTCGTCGAAAGACCGACTTGGTCGGTTAGGCTGACGTCAGCCAATAGTCAGTCTATTGGCATCCTCCTCTCCCCTTCATGAGCCTTCCCCAGGCAAGGGTCTGTGGTCCCTCCTCGGAGAGACATACACGTATGACCCCATTTGCCTCCATGTAGCCCGTGTCCCCACCCTTGAGGTGGCGATAATTAAAAAAAAAAAAGACCTGTACAAACAGGATGCTCGTATATCAAGTCACCGCTCGTAAACCAAGGCTTGGTTTGTGATATTTTTTTCTTCATAAATCAAAACACTCGTTAACTACGGCACTCGTAAACCGAGGGTTGACTATTTTTATCATTATTATTATTATTATTATTATTATTATTATTATTATTATTATTATTAGCATCATCACTTGCTTGCAGCAACCCTTGTTCCCCATATGTACCTCACTGGGAGTGGCTTGGGCCCGTTGCAGGAGGTATCTGACCTACCTACTCCAATATATGTTGGTATAAATAGAGAGGCTGGTAGACAACTAGATAGATAGATTTCTATATATATATATATATATATATATATATATATATATATATATATATATATATATATATATATATATATATATATATATATATATATATATATATATATATATATATATATATATATATATATATATATATATATATATATATTTTTTTCTTTCAGCAAAGCAGCTTGAGTGGAGATGTATTGCCTGGAGAAAGCTACGTGTCTGGTGTTGTAATGGGTCACGTAGGCACGCTGTCTGCCCAGCCTTCCTTCACCATCAACCTGGCCTTGAAACATGTCATGCACACCTTAGTCACCTTTGCTACAGACCTTGCAGGGTAAGTAAGATAATTATCAAGAAGAGTTTACTCATGCTAAATATTGAACCTGTACAAAGAACTCTTCACAATGTTTTGTCAGCGTTGTCGTAACACCATCACTGTCATCATCATTATCATCATCATCATCGTGTCTGCATCTGGCTGCCTTTGAGAGGTGGGTGATCAAATAAATACTATACAAAAATGAAATCGGTGGAGGATCGCCCATGCCTTGTTATTATCCCGCTTCTAAGTCAGGCACTGACACGACCCGGCCGCCATTTGCATTGTTTTGATGACTAAGGAGCACTGTTGCCAATTCGAGCATTAAGCTACATAAAAAATCATATTGGAAAAAAAAAATCCATGTGTTCATTATTAATTACTAATATTAGTGAGAATAATGGGGTAAATATGATATCAGAAACTGTACATCATGAGTCTTGTATGAGGAGTTATTTCACGCAACAGCAGCCCGGCCGCCATTTGCATTGTTTAAAAACCACACAAGCACACCCACACAACAAACAGCTGCATGCCGCGTGTCACCAGAACCGTGTGAATTGTGTCTTGCCAAGTTGTCTGTCATAAACTACGAGTGATGGTGAGAATAATATGCTAATTATGATCTCAGAAGCTGTGCATCATCAGTATGTACAGGGATGTATTTCTCACAACACCAGCCCGGCCGCCATTTTCATTGCTTTACTCAAGGACACTTGTCAATTCAAGCTGTACAGATTACACCAAAAACATATAAATTTCGGAAAACTGTACATCGTCAATGTTCTTTAACCGTACATATTTCTGAGCATTTTAAGAACTTTTTTTTTTTCAAAATTGTTGTCTTAAAGTTTGGTGTGCACGTTATATGCCAGCGTGCATTATACGCCGTGAAATACGGTACCTGTACTAATTATTAACTTGATTATTGTACACTTCATTTCTGTTATTATAATTATTTTTTTCCTCATTTCTGTAGGTGGTGCAGTGATGATGAGAAGACAGGTGGACTGCTGACCAATGTTCTCATTAGCCTGTCAGCAGATGCTACATGTGAACATGTGTCACAGTCTCTGTCAACAGCTTTGGATCGTTTGATACCCCCACAAGAAGGAGGGGACTCTTCAACCTCTCCTGACCCATTCCAGCTTACACTTTTCTCACAATTATTGTCCCATGTTGAGAGCCTCCTCCAGTCTGCTGCCAGTTATGAAGGGTAAATATACTTTTTAGCATTTGGTTTTTCAGATTTAAATTTGATAAACAATGGGGCATATTCAGCGTTGTCAGCCACCGTAAGTCTTTTGGTTCACAAAGCTTGAACTTTTTTTTTCAATTATCGTAAATTACCAGTTTTTCTCTTGGACTTGTAACAGTTACACTCCAATATAATAAAAGACACTATTGTTAATAAAATTGTAGTTGACTGTTGATTTATTTATTTGTAAATGAGAGAAAGTAAATGACCTTTGGAAGCTTTTCGCTAAAAATCATTCTTTTGCTTGAGGGAATGCCTTGTTAAATCAAGCAAAATTGGACTTTTAAATTTTTTTATTTTATTTATATTACAATATTTACTGAGTATCTGCTTTGTGTGTATCAGTCTCGCCTTCGACGAAATTTATCGTGGAACATTTTAGGGCATCAAATAACTCTAACAAATTGTCACAACACAAATATAGCCATGTGTTTGGGTCTCTGTGAGGTCGCTCACTAGCTTCCACTCCCAGAATGTTATACTAAGCCCTCATCTGGCTGCTGTTTGATGTGTGGGGTGGACCAAGGGTCTTATATAAACGGGGCTTCGTGGTGCAGTGGTTAGCACACTTGGCTCACAACCGAGAGAGCCCGGGTTCGATTCCCGGGCGGAGTGGAAAAATTTGGGCGGCTTTTCCGATACCCTACGCCTCTGTCCACCCAGCAGTGAATGGGTACCAGGTGCTAATTGGGGGTTGTGTCCCATCTCCTGGGATCTGTTCCCTTTTAAAATTCCTTCCCCTTCTGTCTCTCTCCGGCATACGACCACAGATGTTGCGCCGACTAAACAAAACTTTCCAAACTTTTCCTCTTATATAATGGGACCACATGTGCCCTCTTCGATTGCACTGGGGTGACTAGACAACTGCCTCATACTTTAACCTAACTAATCAATGTTGTAATTATTTTCTTCATCATATCCCTATCCAATAAGTGAAATGCCACTAATATTTTGCAGCAGGCTGAATGTTTTTTCCAAATATCTTGTTTATATGCTTCTCAGGTGTTGGTGTTTCTTGTATTATAATTCCTAAGTCTTTTTCTTCCTTCACTGGGTCGATGATTGTCCCTCCCATCTTATACACTCCACTTGGTCTATTTTTACTCTTGCCCATTAACATTGTGACTCTTCTTTTCATTGAACTCCATTTCCCATTCCTTACTCCATTCATGAATCTCATTAGCCCAGTAGCAGCGGGGATCATGTTCCTTAATGGTCCCTTCAAGCGAGAAAAATGAGAAAAAATCACCCCTCACATAAACCATTTCATAAAATATATCAAAGCATTTGTGATCAGATTATGTATCATCTATTTTTGGGGGGTTTACATCATGGCACAAATTTGGTCCGTTGCTGCTACACAGTAAAGTCACAAATTTGGCCCGTCACTGCTACACGGTAAAGTCACAAATTTGGTCCGTCGCTGCTACACGGTAAAGTCACAAATTTGGTCCGTCGCTGCTACACGGTAAAGTCACAAATTTGGTCCGTCGCTGCTACACGGTAAAGTCACAAATTTGGTCCGTCGCTGCTACACGGTAAAGTCACAAATTTGGCCCGTTGCTGCTACACAGTAAAGTCACAAATTTGACCCGTCGCTGCTACACAGTAAAGTCACAAATTTGGCCTGTCGCTGCTACACGGTAAAGTCACAAATTTGGCCCGTCGCTGCTACACGGTAAAGTCACAAATTTGGCCCGTCGCTGCTACACGGTAAAGTCACAAATTTGGCCCGTCGCTGCTACACGGTAAAGTCACAAATTTGGCCCATCGCTGCTACACGGTAAAGTCACAAATTTGACCCGTCACTGCTACACGGTAAAGTCACAAATTTGACCCATCACTGCTACACGGTAAAGTCACAAATTTGACCCGTCGCTGCTACACGGTAAAGTCACAGATTTGGCCCATCGCTGCTACCGGGTTAAAATCTTGCAGTTTATTACAATCATCCTCATCTCTTATTTTACTAAGCAGTTTGTCTTCATCTGTAAACATACTCATGTAACTCATTACTTCTCTGGCATATCATTTTTATATATTAAAAATATCATTCACTAACACTGATCCCTGTGGAACTCCACCTGTGACCGTTCTTCAGTCTGATTTCTCATATTTTAAGACAGTTCTGATTTCTCTGTTAGGTAATTTTTCATCCATTCTGTCATTTTTCTCCCCAATCCTCCTTTATTTTCTAATTTCCACAGCAAACTCTTACGTTGAATTTTATCAGATGTCTTTTTTTAGGTCCAAAAATATGCAGTCCGCACATACGTCTCCTGCGCTATATCTGTTACTCGAGTAAAAGCATATTAGATTTGTGACCCGTGATTTACCTTCTCTGAATCCAAACTGACTTTCACTTATCCTCTCTCTTTTTAGATGGTCTACCCACTATCTTTTAATTACCTTCTCACACAGCTTGCACATGATTGTTAGGGAAACCGGTCTATAGTTCAGAAGCTCTTGATTATTTCCACTCTTATATAATGGGACCACATGTGCCCTCTTCCATTGTCCCAGTGTCGATTGAACAACTTTTAATGTCCTGAATTGGTTCTGTTAACTGTTCGCTGCACTCTCTTAGTAGTGTGTGTGTGTGTGTGTGTGTGTGTGTGTGTGTGTATTTACCTAGTTGTGACATACAGGAAAAGAGCTACACTCGCGCTGTCCCATCTCCATATCCGCTCTTGTCCAGCTTTTCCTTAAAATCATGAATGTTTCTTGCACAAACCACCTCCTCCTCCAGTCTATTCCACAGCTCAATGCTTCTGTTTGGGAAGCTAAACTTTTTCACATCTCGCCTACACGTGGTCGCCCTCAACTTCTTCCCATGTCCTCTCGTTTCTCCCTCGCTCCACACACACAGGTCCTCTCTGTCCAGATTCTCCACTCCACTCGCCACCCTGTACACCGCTATCAGGTCTCCTCTTTCTCTTCTTCTCTCCAGGGTTGTGAGCCCCATGCTATTGAGTCTCTCCTCAAAAGTCCGATCTCTAAGTTCCAGTACCATCTTAGTTGCCACTCTCTGCACTCTTTCCAGCTTCCTTATGTTCTTCTTTTCGTGAGGAGACCAGACCACTGCTGCATACTCCAACCTTGGCCTTATCATTGTAACTATTATTTTCTTCATCATCTCCTCGTCCAAATACACAAATGCTGTCCTTATGTTCTTCAGCAAATTCATAGTTTGTCCTGTTATCCTGATGTGTGTGTGTATGTGTGTGCTTGCATTATATTTGGTAGGTGGAAAGTAGGCTGCACTGTGTGTATGTGCATCATATCCTACTTTACCTTCCCGAGCGATTTGTAGTATGTATTGAAGGCACAGTCCGAGGCCGTGCCTACATTGTCGAAGGGAAGGTACGCGGCTCGACCTTCATGACTCTTGATACGGGCCAGGAACTCTTCTTACATCCTTCCTTTTCTCGCCAACTCTGCACTTACCTGCAAGGCCATGTAAGGGGAAATATAACTGCTTCATAGTGTTTCAAAATGCTTTTACTGGATATCTAAAAGGTCTGTAAGTTATGTAATGCAGTTAGGTATTTGCCGCATTTTGCAGCGTATAACACACTTTTTTCACTCTAAAAATTGCCAAAAGTTACCACTGTAGTATACGACGAAGGCACAAATTTTGATTGATTTAAATAATGAATAGTGTGATGCAATTGAAAGGAAAGTGTGAATAAGCAGAGGAGAGGAGGAGGACATGTGAAGCGACATAATTTTGATAAAATATGGTGACCGACTGCTGGAATGCCAGGACCCTCAGGCAAATTCAGATGTGGTGAGTCATGCAGGTCAGGTCAAGAATGGTGAGGCTTGGTCGCTGGGGATGGCCAGGGAGTTAATATTATTATTATTATTATTATTATTATTATTATTATTATTATTATTATTATTATTATTTTGTCTCTTGAAGTATCTAGATTGTTTTGACTTTCATTTTAGTGGATTTCAGAATAATGTAACTTTACTGTATACATTTGTTGGGATGGTGGGTAATATTGCCTTGAATGGATCACTAAAACTGACTGAGCAATGTTTTTGCAGAGTTGTGGATGAACAGATCTTGGAAGGATGTATATCAGTGCTGGAGGAGTTACTTGAGTTGCCGGCTGGGAAGTTGGCGCTGGACAAGTTCTTGGCTGAGTCCCGCTTCTCATCAGTCCTCCTCAGCCCTCCTATTAGTGGAAATGTCAAGTCCTGCAGCCTTCCAACCCATATTATAAAATTTTTCATCAAGCTGTTCCAGCTTGGTGAGTAACTGAATTTAACTCTTATAAAGGCTAAGTAAATGCATCTCTTACAATAAAATGGTTTTCTCCACATGAAAATTGATCCTACTCATCGTGTGTCACAACAAATACACACATTGTGGCTCTACCTCAGTCAATCAAAGAGGTCCAGAATTTATGATCACCAGCATTTCAAAAATTTCATCCTTTCTATCAGTAATACTTTAATTTTATATATATATATATATATATATATATATATATATATATATATATATATATATATATATATATATATATATATATATATATATATAGATATATATAAAGTTACTTTTGATAAACAGATTAATATCTATGCATTTTAATGGTTTCAACTTGAACAAATATGGACAAATATGCAAAAAATATATTGTCATTTTTAACAACTGCATATATTTGTTTGTCTTATAAATGTATGACATATCCACTTCCAAATTCTTCATAAATATGGTGGTTCCTTTAACTCTATATGATCAGTTTGCATTAGTATTCAGACTTGCATGCTCAACAACTCCATTTTGTCCCATCAGAGGAACTGCTCAAGTATTGAGCTTTTCCCTTTTAAAGAATTGTGTACCCAAACATATATGTTCAACAGTTCTGCAGTTGCCTAAGGTGCTGCAGATTATAGAACAGTCATAATTAAGACCAGAGGTGGGCGCGGTAATGAAAAATCAGTAGTGCGGTTGTCGTAGTGCGGTACTTTTTCCAGAGTAGTGTGGTTGTGGTAGTGCGGTACTTTTTCCGGAGTAGTGCGGTTGTGGTAGTGTGGTACTTTTTCCAGAGTAGTGCGGTTGTGGTAGTGCGGTACTTTTTCCGGAGTAGTGCGGTTGTGGTAGTGCGGTACTTTTTCCGAAGTAGTGTGGTTGTGGTAGTGTGGTACTTTTTCTGGAGTAGTGTGGTTGTGGTAGTGCGGTACTTTTTCCAGAGTAGTGTGGTTGTGGTAGTGTGGTACTTTTTCCGGAGTAGTGTGGTTGTGGTAGTGCGGTACTTTTTCCGGAGTAGTGTGGTTGTGGTAGTGTGGTACTTTTTCCGGAGTAGTGTGGTTGTGGTAGTGTGGTACTTTTTCCGGAGTAGTGTGGTTGGGTTAGTGTGGTACTTTTTCCGGAGTAGTGTGGTTGTGGTAGTGTGGTACTTTTTCCGGAGTAGTGTGGTTGTGGTAGTGTGGTACTTTTTCCGGAGTAGTGGTTGCGGTAGTGTGGTACTTTTTCTGGAGTAGTGGGTTTGCGGTAGTGTGGTACTTTTTCCGGAGTAGTGCGGTTGTGGTAGTGCGGTACTTTTTCCGGAGTAGTGTGGTTGTGGTAGTGTGGTACTTTTTCCGGAGTAGTGGGGTTGTGGTAGTGTGGTACTTTTTCCGGAGTAGTGCGGTTGTGGTAGTGTGGTACTTTTTCCGGAGTAGTGCGGTACTTTTTCCGGAGTAGTGTGGTTGTGGTAGTGCGGTCCCATTTTTCTTCTTTCCCAGTGTGGTACGCGGTGTGCGGTACTGCAGTTGTGGTAGTCACTAGTCGGTATAAAAAAAAAATACTTCAGTGCCTATCCTGGCTATCCATTGACTAACTAATAAATAAATAAAGGAGGGCTGGGGAAGGGAGAGAGGGAGGTAAGGGAGGAGGAAGGGAGGGAGAGAGGAGTAGAGGACGGGAAGGGGAGGAGGAGGAGGGAAGGGAATGCAATTTTCCGAGAGAGGAAGGAGGGGACAGGGAAGGGGGAGGAGGAGATCAGCGTCATGTGAGAGTAGGAAGGAAGGAAGGAGGGTGGTGCAGCTGCAGGGATATGGGGGAGTGAAGGGGAAGGGAAGAAGGGGAGGAAGAGAGGTCTCCAGCGTTTGAGTGAAAATGAAAGATTACAAATATAGGAAAGTCATGACAGGAAGAGTGAAACATTATTCAAACTGTCCAACATATTAAGACAAAACACATCAACTGCAACTGTTATTAGCGAGACCTTAACAACAGGAAAGCTCTAAGCCCTGGTGTCTCAGGCCTCAGCGAAGAAACCACGTGGAAATTTCAACGAGAAGATAATAATAATAATAATAATAATGATAAATTATTATTACTATTATTATTATTATTATTATCAAACAATATTGATCTTGGCTACATTGAAGAGAGAGAGAGAGAGAGAGAGAGAGAGAGAGAGAGAGAGAGAGAGTGAATGACAAAATAGAGAAGCTACAATGAAATTAAAAAAACAGATATATTATGTACTATGTGTAGTGTGGCGACGGCCTGATGAGCGAGCCTCCCATAACCCATTCAGCGAGTGGGGTACCTCTCTGGCTGACTCGGTAAGGAGTGGCTCTCCCGTCACGCTGGTCACGGGTTCAATCCGAGGCAGCCGGGGAATACCCTCTCCTTGTTGTGACTAATTTCTCATGCGTTTCGATACACGCAGAGGACGTGTGGGACTGAGAGAGTAATAGAAAAAGAGAATAAAAAATCTCTTCATTAAATATGGTCTATGTTATGCATCAAAGAGAAATTTGTACGGGACATGAAATTGAGCGGCGATCATGTTAGTGCTTGCTTGTACTGTTGTACACTGCCATGTACAGTCATCGTCAGAGGCAGTCATGGTGCGCCGCCTTGGGTTGAGTGAAGAACAGATTTACTGAGTTATTCATTTAGTATTTAATTTTGAATAATAACTGAAAAGTCAGAATGATTGGATCACTGATTCTGATGACCGTTACCGATTCACTAAAAAAAAAAAAAAAAAATCCTAAGTACCGCAAAAAGTACCGCAGGATATTTTAGTGTGGTCCGCGGTAGTGCGGTATTTTCAGAAAGTTTGCGGTAGTGTGGTACTTTTTTTGTGATGCGGTACTGCTGCACTACCGCACCAAGTACCGCACTTGCCCACCTCTGATTAAGACTTCAAACACTTAGTTTATGATCAACAGCTCTGCTGTGACCTAAGGTGCTACAGTCTTCAGATTACAGAGCAGTCATAATTAAGACTTCTAACACTTAGTTTATGATCAACAGTTCTGCAGTGACCTAAGGTGCTACAGTCTTCAGATTACAGAGCAGTCATAATTAAGACTTCAAACACTTAGTTTATGATCAACAGTTCTGCAGTGACCTAAGGTGCTACAGTCTTCAGATTACAGAGCAGTCATGATTAAGACTTCTAACACTTAGTTTATGATCAACAGTTCTGCAGTGACCTAAGGTGCTACAGTCTTCAGATTACAGAGCAGTCATAATTAAGACTTCTAACACTTGGTTTATCTTGGAGAACCTTTCAAATCTAGCCATGTTTCTTTTACTTGCAGCGGAAAAGAATCCTTCTGACCACACCCTTGCCTCAGTGTGCAGTAGAATTTCTGTCGGTTCTTGGCTTGAGTCTGGCATCCTACAAAGCTGGCTCTCCACTCATTTGCTTGCCTCTCCACCAACAACTGATGCTGAGGTCACACCAACAAGCTGGCAGTTACTGAGGACCCTCACAGCCTACATCATAACTCAGCATACTCAGAATGCAGAGGTACAGTAAAAAAAGATTAAATTATTCTTTTTGTGTATATAATAACCTAAACATGCAAGTGTAAGGGTCGCATTACAAGACATGTCGCAGCCCAAGAACACATAATTGACAAGGCTTTCGTAGGAGTTGTGGGCGTTTCCAGGAGTAGTTTTATGACCCTGGTGGTAGTTTGACCCTTCTTCCGTACCGTGAACCTGAAGAAACACTCATTAGAACCCAACTGACCCCCTCTTTGACCTTTAGAAATAATTGATGTGAGAATTGAAAGTGCTTGTAATACCAACCTATGTGTCTTTCTCTGATTAAGAAAATGGGGAATATAAATGCAGAATCAGGAACCAGGAACCTGACCATTTTCATCACTCTTTATTTGATGATACTGATGCTCCTTTGTACATGTTATACAGGAGGTGGCCCATGGGCTGTTGCGATCCTTGGTGCCACTGGGCTCCTCCATGGTCTGTGGTGGCAGTGAGGGCCTTGCCAGCATGACCCACCTACTGACCATCATGTCCTCTCTGGCTAGTGCTGGCTCAGGCACTGGTCATGTTACACTCTTCAAGGCAGCCACTCTCTGGGTCACTCAGTGGTAAGTAATAGACTGTTGTGACTACTATTACCACTATTGTTATCATTATTTTAGTCTCATTTTCCATATGCTGCATTTGAACTCTGTAAAAACAAAGAAGGCAGTAGAGTGCAGCCAACACAAACATTCTTTTCTTCAGCTATGATATTGTGTATAACCTCTCAAGTGTATGAGCCTTAACCCGGTAGCAGCGACGGGCCAAATTTGTGGCTTTACTGTGTAGCAGCGACGGGCTAAATTTTTGGGTTTACTGTGCAGCAGCGACGGGCCAAATTTGTGGCTTTACCGTGTAGCAGCGACGGGCCAAATTTGTGGCTTTACTGTGTAGCAGTGACGGGCCAAATTTGTGGCTTTACCGTGTAGCAGCGACGGGCCATATTTGTGCATGATATAAACCCCCCAAAATAGATGATAAATACTCTGATCGCAAATGGTTTGATATGTATTATGAAATGGTTTGTGTGAGGGGTGATTTTTTCTCATTTTTCTCGCTTGGAGGGACCATTAAGAAACATGATCCCCGCTGCTACCAGGTTAAACAGTAACTTTGAATGTAAAATCAGGTGATTATGTTATTGTGGGTAGGAGGATAACTATATGAAGGCATGAATTGTTTTTTGTAATGTATAGTACTTTAGTCGGTTCCACCAGACCTGGCAGGCCAAATCTTTCAAGGATGGACTCGTGGATTTGGTACAGGTAACTCTTGATTTATGTGAGTATTGTGTCCTTGAAGAGGTCGTGTAAATCAAAAACAATGTAAATCAAACAAGAGGTAGAATTGTACCTTTATTGCCTACTGTATCACTCTGACTCCTCTCCCTTTCGTGGTTCCTCTTCTGGCTGCCCTTCCCCTCGTGGTAGCACAGCAGTAAGGGTGTTGTTGTTGTTGAGTAGCGTGGCAGCGTGGGTACTGTATTGTTGTTCAAGTGGCGCGCAGGAAGAACTGAGCTCAGCTGTGTGGCCGCGGCGCCGTGTGAGTCCAGTTGCGTGAGACATTTGGTGGCCACTCCATAAAATATCGCGTATAAGTGAAAAAAACGTGTAAATTAAACATTTATTTGGATTTTGGACCCCGCGTTATTTAAAAAACGTGTAAACCAAATGCGTGTAAATCGAGAGTTACCTGTACCATTGCATGGGTGACAGTACTGCGTGCTCATTGGCCAATTCTTAACTTGTTCTTAAGTGCATAAAATTGACTTTGTATTCCTACTAAAACCCTTGATTGCACCAATAAACATCAATCCAGTAATATCATACAAAGTGCCAGGCTACAGTCTACACAATGTCATTCGTCAACTCATTTATTTTAAGATTCCTTGGTATATTTTTAGTCCTGGCTTAGTCATAATGTATAGTGATGCTACGTAGTCATAACGTAAACACCGGCCGAAGACAACAACCTTCTCTTTCATCGTGTTTGCATTAATCCTGCAATATATTTCCTTTATTTGTGGGTAATAAACTGATAAATAGCCATAAAGAAGAGTGATCATAAGAATAAGTACATTTATATACCAATAGTGTTGATTTTACGAGGTAGCAGAAAGCAAGAGGCAGTAGGCTTGTCACAGCAAACGAAATTGCCGCAGCTTGGATCTAGTAAACAACTGCCAATGAGCAGTGCAGAGACCATCACTCAGACAACGATGCCAAGTCCACGAGTCCATCCCTGAAGGAAAATCTCTGCCAGCTCTCGTGGAACTGACTATAGTAGCTATATTACTGGTTGTTAGATTTAGACAAAAGTTAGGCAGATACACATACAGTAAACCCTCAGTTATCCAGGTGCATCGTATCTGACCTCGCCCGTATCCGGGAGTTTTAAAAAATATTTTATTTTTTTCCAAAAAATTCAAAAAAATTGTCGCGTGCTGCCAAAAGTCATTCAAATTGCCCGCACGATGCCTCGAAGGCCTAAGCTCTGCCTGGGCGGCATACCGCACCCGTAAGGCGCACCCCAGCTTGCACGTAGCAACGATATTGACGCCCTGGTGCGAAGGTTCGCAGGAAAGCTGTGTGCTTCGCAGTACAACTGGCACGTCAACATTCTTGCCGAGCGCAGCAGACCATATTAAAGTGACGAGAGTCAAGGCAGTGCAGGTTTAAATGTCGGGAGTGTCAAAGGACTGTTTAAATGAAACACACAGTGCAAACCCAAGCTTAAGCCTTGATGACTGCCTAAATCCAGACTGGACTAGGCGACCAGGGCTCCGTCCCCATGGAGAAGGCGTGCGGGTCTGCTAGCACTCCTGCGGGAGTGAGGGCGGAACAAGAAATGCGGATAAGTCCAACATATGAAAGAAGGATTTAACCATGCTTATGGTAAAGTGAGTAAAGGGGCTACTAACAATACAACAAAGAAGAGAAAGGGGAGACCTAATACTAATTTATAAATTATTGAACAAATTGGAAGATGTAGATAATGAGGAGTTACTACTAAGAGAAGGAATAAACACCAGGAGCATAAGAGGACACAGTAAAAAATTGAGGAAGGGAAGATGCTTGAGAGACATAAAGAAATATAGCTTCCTGCAAAGAAATATAGAGGTTTGGAACAGACTAAGTGAGGATGTAGTATTGGCGAAGAGTGTGCAAAACTTTAAGGAAAAGTTGGACAAATACAGATACGGATATGGGACCACACGAGCGTAAGCCCTGTGAAGCTACAAGTAGGTAAATACAGCAGAAACTTCCCATGTGAAGGAAAAGAGAGAGGGAGGGAAGGGTACCTAGGGAGGATGCGTAATGTATGTGTACCTAAATATAATATATATAATATTAATATAATATAATATAATTGAGTTTAATCAGCCATGGGGGGTATGTAACAGTAGGAGAAGGTAATAAATGGTATAACAGGCAAAAAGGTTTGGACAGCACTGTACTAAGGGAACGTAGCGTGTCTTGCGTGTGTTGTCAGGTTTGGTGCACAACCGTCCACTAGTTTGTTTTGGTACAAGCATTAAGTCACTTAATTTTCTTCCTCACTGGTGTCATTTTATATGAAGTATTGGTAAGAACTACTTCTGTTATACACTGTTACTTTAGAAAAGAGTTGCCGTTGTTGCTGTAAAAGTGATCGTCACCTTGTTTACTTTTGCAGAGATTTACAGTTTAATTCAAGTGCCTTTGTTGCACTAAAACTTCACTAGCTGGTGTCGCAAAGCTGAACATTGACCTTATAAGATGCACGCTGATTTTCATGGACTTTTTTTTGGAGAAAAGGTGCATCTTATAAGCTGTCTAATACAGTATATATATATATATATATATATATATATATATATATATATATATATATATATATATATATATATATATATATATATATATATATATATATATATATAAAATGTGTGTATGTGTGTGTGTGTGTGTTTAAACGGTTGTTTTTATTATTTCAGTGTTCAGTGCATACAAGTTTTATCAGGGAAGAATGACAAGGAGTTGCTGGAAGCTATGTGTCATCTCTTGACATACGTCAGTGATGTAGTGGCAGCCCTCAAGGTAAGCTGAAATTCCTTTTAAGGAAATTGTGATATTCCTTTTTCTTTGTGTGTGTGAATTCATGGCACCTGTTTATGGTTGAGGTGCTAATGATTTTATTGAGTAATATTGGTGCAAATTGCTTACCTCTCATAAATGTCCGTGCAGGTAAACAGTGAACGCTGGGCCGTGGCTTATCGCAGTGGCATGACCTCTCCCCCATATGAACTTGACCTCACAGTTGACAATGACTCTGATTGGGTGGATGACCTCACCCAGGAAGAGGAGGATAGCGCTGGGGAGGACTCGGTAAGTGTGAGAATATTAATTTGCTACACAATGATGTACAGTGAGGTTGTTTATTCAAGGCAGCTCTTGAGAACTTAAGTACTTACCACTTAAAATCACTTTTCAGTAGTATTTCTAACATCCCTTTACAATTGTTTTAAATTTTTTTTGCATGTGTCTCATGGTATTTAATAATGCTTCTGATGAGGAGAGGAAATTACCCTTCACTTGTATATTTAACAGGATGAAGACAGTATGTGCAACAAGCTTTGCACGTTCACCCTCACCCAGAAGGAGTTTATGCATCAGCACTGGTACCACTGCCATACCTGCCGCATGGTAGATGGTGTTGGGGTGTGCACAGTGTGTGCACGGGTGTGTCACCGTGGTCATGACGTGACTTACTCCAAGTATGGTGCGTTCTTCTGTGACTGTGGAGCAAAGGAGGATGGGTCGTGTCAGGTACGTGTCTCTTCAGGGTTCACTGTTTGCTTTTGGGGAGGGGGGATCATCGTCAGCTCCAGCAATATCCAGGGGGCTTTGTGGTGCAGTGGTTAGCACACTCGGCTCACAACCGAGAGAGGCCGGGTTCAATTCCCAGATGGAGTGGAAAAATTTGGGCGGCTTTTCCGATACCCTACGCCCCTGTCCACCCAGCAGTGAATGGGTACCAGGTATTAATCGGGGGTTGTGTCCCATCTCCTGGGATCTGTTCCCTTCTCCTATAATTCCTTCCCCTTCTGTCTCTCTCCGGCATATGACCACAGATGTTGTGCCGACTAAACCAAACTTTCCAAACTTTCCAGCAACATCCTGTAACATTTCAGTAGAGGACATAGACCTTTCCAAGGTGTTTCCATTCATTTTTGTTCTATGTCTCCAGTTTACAATTTCAGTGTAACTATTTCTTAAACTCCTTAACCCTTTCATTGATAAACGCTCGCAGCGAGCGTTAGGCGTATTTGCTGGTGGTGCTAAACGCTCGTTGCGAGCTCCACCCGCACTCAAATCTCCCGCGTATGAGAGTGTTCCAATAATATTTCTCACAACACAGGATTGCCAATTGAGTGGGTTCTCCACTAAATTTGGCGCGGAAAATCTACGGACAAATAACTGGTGGATGTTCTTGTCCAATACAGCGGCATTTTTTGCATAGCTTCACCTATCACCTGACTGATTCTTTGACCAAATAGTTGTAAATATTGCAATTGGCAATACTCTCTTGCCAGAACCTCAAGGAGAGATGTCCGCAGTACCCCATCTATCCTGTCTCACTCCCTATCCTCCTTCCCTTCTTTCTTCCTCTGTATCTCCTCTCCCCACCTCTCTTTGACCCCTTCCTCTCCGAACTGTAACCACTGCAACTCTCCTATTTCCCTCCCTTTCCTCCTCCCTCCTTTTTTCCCTTCCACCTCCTTATCTCCTCTCCCTACCCCTCTCTCCTCCTCCACTCCCAACCAGTGGAGGAGGAAAGTAATATAAGGGGAAAGTAATATAAGGGAGGTAGTAATATAAGGGGAAACATTTCAGTGAAAACATGTCATCTACATGGTAGTACTGCAAGTTTATTTGCATCATTATTTATCCATCAGAAAACTATCAGTGAATATGTTCACCTTTTAAGTTTTCATTTTTATATGTAATACATGATAAGTTTTATGGCCTAATATGTTGTTATATTTAGAAGCGTTTCAAGGGGGCTTCATGGTGCAGTGGTTAGCACACTTGACTCACAACTGAGAGAGCCCGGGTTCGATTCCTGGGCTGAGTGGAGAAATTTGGGCAGCTTTTCCGATACCCTATGCCCCTGTCCACCCAGCAGTGAATGGGTACCAGGTATTAATCGGGGGTTGTGTCCCGTCTCCTGGGATCTGTTCCCTTCTCCTATAATTCCTTCCCCTTCTGTCTCTCTCCGGCATATGACCACAGATGTTGCGCCGACTAAACCAAACTTTCCAACTAGAAGCGTTTCAAAATTTGAATATGTGATGTGTGCACTGCTTGCCTGCCCACAGTGAAGAGGTCAAACATTCAGAGCTGTTCTTTCACCTGTGCTCATCAAAATTTACCAAACTGGTTGTCTGATGGTGCCAATGAAAACTGTATCATGAGTAAGAGGTGAACTTAGGCAATTACTACAGAAACATGTCACAGAGCTAATCAGGAGAAGCCTGACAAATGCTACTGAGTCACCTGAGGAACAGATAGATTGGTTGCCTATTTCAGATTAATATGAATCATTTTTTTGTGCAAACTCATACAATATTCAGTTTATACTTTGGTTATTTGGTTATACGCCTCCATGGTCTAGTGGTCAGCGTGCCTGGCTTCTACTCTGCGGGCCTGGGTTCGAATCCCGGTCCGTTCAGTCAGCGTGCAGCTCACCCAGCTGGTCATCCTCCCTCTCAGGCTGGTCGATAAATGGGTACCTGGGGAAACCTGGGGAAGGTAAACCCGGATGTCACGCTGGTCCTGTGTCCCGGGGTAATGGGCTCCCTCCCACCACAGGCTCAAGGGCCAATGTTACGGAGATGAGCACCGAGGCCACGCGCTGCTACAGCATATGCCCCCAACTTTACCTTTACCTTTATTTGTGGTGTAATTTCATTTTTACTCTTTGATTTCAGGCATTGGTGAAACGCAGCCCAGCTTCCTATGAAGATGGCACAGGCTCCTCCAGTGGGCCAGCTGCATTTGGGGTAGAGCCACTCTTACCTTCTTCACTGAGACGCCGTCCATCCTCACCATCACAGATTACTCAAATGGTGAGGACTTTAATGGATTTTTTATACTTTTCCATTTGTTTTGTCATCCTCCAAAATATTTATTATGGAGATAAGGTTGATGGAGTATTCATTTCAGTTAATAAGAACGAGAGTGTAAGGAGTTTTCAAGAGGTTGGTTGGTTTATACAAGGCAGCTTTTTAAGCCTAACCCCACCTTACCTCACCATCCATGAATTTCTCCAACCTTTCCTTGACTATCTATGATATTGGCACTCACAGCATGACTGCCAAGCCTGTTCCACTCATCCACAACTCTATTAGTAAACCAATTCTTGCCAATGTCTTTGTTGAATCTGAATTTATTTAACTTGTTCTACGTGTCCTACCTGGCTCTCTTACAACCAAAACCCTATCAGCATCCCCCTCATTCATTTCATTTGAAAAATACCTAGAGAAGGATAGGAGGCTGTTTTCTGCATTCATGGACCTGGAGGAGGCTTATGACAGGGTTGACAGGAAGGGGTTGTGGGATGTTCTAAGGATATATGGTGTTCGAGGGTGTGCTGGAGGGAACCCGATCCTTCTATAAGGATGCAAGTGCTTCTCTACACATGAAGGATGAGTTGCAGTGTTGGAAGAAATCATGAATTTTCTTAAAAAAAAGATTTATTAATTTTATTTATTTATTTATTTATTTATTTATTTTTTTTTTTTGCATTAATCCTTGTTAGTTCCCTCTGATTATTTGTTTCAGTCTTATGAGGCCATTTTCTTGTATTAAACTTTGCCAATGTTGGATGAAACCATAGTTTAATATGCATTACCCAAGATGAGTTTTTCACATAAAATTATAAGTTGCCAACTTGTCTATTTATGTTGTCTAATTTGTATCGTATTAATAAGAAATGAAATTTAATCATATTACTTTGTATTAAAAAAATCTAGCTCATTGAACTTCATAACTACATTTATTGTTATTATCAACAAAAATATATTTCATGGCAATGATTCACGGGTGCCTGACTTGCTACAGGACCAGTACTCGATCACCACAGGACAAGTAGCCTTCATACTTTTCCTCTACAGCTGGTTCACATGTTCTTCCTTCTTCATTTTTATATATATATATATATAATATATATAATATATATACAATATATATATATATATATATATATATATATATATATATATATATATATATATATATATATATATATATATACAGTACCCATCAGTTGAAGTGTCACACTTGGCCCTGTGACACTTCTTGTGGTGGGCTTTGGTATGAAGTGTAAATCAGAGGGAGAAAACTCACCTGGGCAAAAATGACTACATGGTAACCTTCCTCATGCTCTCCTCAATCTACCCCGTCATTGGAAGTTCAAGTTGGGGATAGAATGTCAGAGCTTGAGATAGATAAATATTTGTTTTATAGTTTTAACCTTTAATTAACTTTCTTGTCCATACTCCAGGACAAACACAGAGATGATACACACAAGCAGAGGCAAGCCTTGGCAAAGAAACTAGGTGAGTAGTTTGACATTCTTTAGTAGAGCAGTAGTGATAGAAAATGTAGAGCTGTGTTATTTTCTGGAGGTGTGAGAGAGAAATGACGGGAAATATTGTAATGAGTTCAACTTCAATTCCATTTCTGCTTTTGATTTTTTGAAATATTTATTTTGATCTTTCTTTTTTGTATTATATTTTTGATATAATCTTTCATATTTAAGATTAAACAGTACGCTTGCCCCTCAATTTAACTGATTTTGGAATTAATGAACTTCATCCGCCACTGAACAAGCGGACCAGACCACTCAGTAGGTCCTCTTCTTGAACATGTGTCAGCCAGGTGCAGTGCTGGCCCTTCCTATAGTCTCAATAAGCTCAGTGCATAGGGCAGCGGTTCCCAACCTTTTTTTCAGGTGCTCCCAATCATGCACCTCTAGACATGACTGTGACCCCACTGGCTTAGTTGTATATGTGTCATTATATTATAATAATACCATTTTATATATTTTGAGGTCTTGGTGACCCCAAGAAAAATGCTTTGTGACCCCAGGGTTGGGAAAGGGGGGCATAGGCCTCTGCTTCTCTATTTTTTAGTACATTCACAACTTCTTTATCTGTGTCTTGCCTCTGTTCCTGTTGTTGTTGTTCTAGGACTTCCCTAAAGCTCATTTTTTTTCTTGTCCTCTTCACTTCTCCACTCCTTCAATTCATCAGTGGCTACAGGCTTAATCTTTTCCTCTACCCTCACACCCACACTTTGTTGATCATTTCCTGTCTTCTCTGCTACCTCTCTCTTTATCATTTCTTCCATCTTCTTCTCCATGTCTTTGTTTGTCCCCATCACACTCCTCTCTCTTTCCATTTTCATAATTTGTATGTCATGGCCTTTTTCTAGTTTTTCCATCTTCAGTTTTGCTCTTTCTTTTTGTCTTTCCATCTGTTCCTTGGTCAATTTTATTACTTCCTCCCTCAAGCTCTCTATCATTTTCTTGGTCTCCTTATCTCTTCTTGCCTCTTCATCTCTCTTTTTAACCTCGGTCAGTGCCTGAATCACTTCCCCAAACTCCGCTTTCAACTTCCTCATTGTTATTACTATATTATCGTGTGTGATTTAGCTTATATTACCACTGAAGTTTTACTACAACTTCTTTATTAGCACACAAACTTATGAACAATACCATCCATGAACTAACACCTACATCAAAACAACAACAATGGCTGCCATTTTTGCTTCCTCGTCATCATGGTACACTGCCAGAGGGAGTTGGGTCTGCTAGACCAACACAGCCCTTCAACAACAACCACAATATCTTATCTGATATGTACACTTTCTATAGGCCTAGTTAACACCTTCAGGTATTGCAACATTTGGTGTCCAAGGCACATGGTAAATGTCTAAGTTTTATTTTGAGGAAAAATTAATCTTTGAGGCCAACAAATACATTACTGAACACTGTTACTAAGCAAGAGCTTATTCTCCAGTAACAGATTAGTTAATTCCCCATTAAGTATGTTATATAGAGGGCCGAGTGTATATAAAATAAACTTGGGTAACATTTTTATTTTAACCTTCATCTGACAGAGAATGTAAGAGACCTTTTGGTTGGTGAGGTGAGCAGCAGTGAGGTAGCAGCAACAGTGCTTGACCTGCTGAATGATCTCATGCCCACCATCCAAGCAAGTGTCACTGAATCCAGCTCTGTAGGTTCCTACCAGCGAGCCTTAGCAGCACTACACCAAGTTCACACCAATCCTAAGGTTTGTAGGGATATCCAATATATTATATTTTCTTGATTCTTGACAATTTTGTTTCTTTAACGATTTTAAAAGTAAGGACAGGGGTACTGTTTAGGTTTAATGAAATAGAGTTAAGTTAGAAAAACAAAGAAGTTTTGTAATTTAGTGCATATAAGTGTTAAATGTTAGATGAATATTACATAGTGTATGGTTTAGTGGTTAACATCTCTAGTTACAAATACAGGGGTTGGTTGTTAAAGGGGTGATTAGGGAATTCTGTGGAAGGTTAACTGTGGTATCCTGGATCTCACTCATGTCTTGTGTTCCAGGGTAGATCTTGCCTACCTACCTCAGTCTCAAGGGCCAATGTGATTGAACTGTTAGTTCCAGAGCAAGTTATGTCATAAGATCTCTATAACACAAAGCCAACCATATAATTTCTTTTGGCTTCCCATATGATTCAATGAAATTTACCATATCATTCCTAAATATCAAGAGTATTGAAAGAAAGGCCGTGCAAGTTTTTTTTTCTCTTGTTGGTGAATATGCACTGAAATGGCATCTTATAAGCCTCAGTTTGCTGATAGGGTTAAGAAATCAAAGGGCTCATTTCTTGAATGTTATTTTTTAAGAAAAAATTGTATAATCATATGACAATTCAGTGTTGTTTATCAAATTGTAAAAATTATAATGATTTAAGGTGTATTTTATGTAACCTCTAGAATTTCTCTTTTGATATAAATTGCAGTCAGTTGAGCCAACTGAGAGCTTGATGCTGCCCACACTGGGGTCCCAGGAAGGGGCCTTTGAGAATGTCCGCCTAAATTATTCAGGAGAACAAGGCCAAACGATCCGCCCACTGGTGTCCTCCTATATGATTCGCCGTGTGGCCATGTGCTGCTTGGCTTCCCCAGGGGGAAAGAGGCAGCATTTAGCAGTATCTCATGAAAAGGGAAAGATCACTGTGTTGCAACTTTCTTCACTCCTGAAGCAACATGACTCTGCCAAAAGGAAGCTGACTCTAACTCGCTTGTCTTCGGCTCCAGTACCCTTCACTGTTCTCTCCATCACTGCCAACCCATCTAATGATGACTATCTTGCAGTGTGTGGCCTCAAGGTTAGTTAAACACTTCTTTCTGAGTGGCTAGGTAGGAGCAGTAATAAGATGGGAAAATGCTTACAAAATCTGATGGTATATTTAACCCGGTAGCAGCGGGGATCATGTTTCTTAATAGTCCCTCTAAGCGAGAAAAATGAGAACAAATCATCACTCACACAAACTATTTCATAATATATATCAAGGTATTTGTGATCAATTTATGAATCTATTTGGGGGGGTTAAAATCATGGCACAAATTTGGCCCGTTGCTGCTACACAGTAAAGCCACAAATTTGGCCCGTTGCTGCTACTGGGTTAATATATATACCTTATTTTTATGTTCTTATTTCTTACCAGGACTGCCATGTGCTGACCTTTGCTAGTGCAGGCAGTGTGTCGGACCACTTAGTGCTTCACCCACAGCTGGAGTCAGGCAATTACATCATCAAAGCAGTATGGTTGCCTGGGCAGCAAACCCAGCTGGCCCTCATCACAGCTGAGTTTGTCAAGATATATGATCTCAGTGCTGACTCTCTATCCCCACAGTACTTTTTCCTTCTCCCATCTGGAAAAATTAAGGATGCTTGCTTTGTTTGCACACAGGTAGGTCGTATTATCCTTTGTGTGTGTTCTATCTCAAACTTTTGCCCTATTGATGATTCTTCTAAAACAAACTGTTAAATTCACTCGTGCTGATCTGCAGTACTCCACATATTTTAACACATGACCCCATCAGCAGGAATTGCATAACTCAATGCTAGATGCTAAAATATGCCTAACCTCAGACCTTGCTATTATTATGATCATCTACTTTGTGATTATCAATAGTGTCACTTATTATATTGAAGTGTAAGTGTTACAAGCCCCAGAGAAACACAGATAATTTAAGATAATTGAAAGAACAGCTCAAGCTTCATGGAGCCTGTGAGCCAACACTCGCTGGCTGGCAATTCTGATCTCCTTTCCTTCAGGAACCCTAGCTCTTCATTTATTTTGTGCCATGGGTGGCTCTACAGCTGTAAAAAAAAGTGTGTATTGTTTACTGGTCATTTTTCATGGCAGGACAACAGCTGCTACCTTGTTGCCATGGCGTCCTCTGGATACATCTATACACAAGTGCTTAGTGAAGAGAGCTCAGCACAGCATGGCCCCTTCTATGTGACCAATGTGCTGCAGGTTCACCATCAGGATCTAAAGGTATGCTTTTATCTGAGCTATGACAAATGGATATATATAGAGAGAGGCTGTTCTGTAGTTATAATTTTTTAATAAGTCTGAACAGCAGTGTCAGAGGGACTCAGTTTTGCGACAAGATATTTTCCTAGGATAGTTATAGAGGTCCTCTGATCTTTATTCATGGGTCTCTCAGAGGACTATGGCAAAAAGGAACGGCAGCTGAACAAGTGGCTGTTTGAAATGTGTGGAAAATGAACGAAAAGTAGAAGACGAGACCGGGACTTGGATTCAATAAAAAAAAAAAAAAAAAAATAAAATAAAATAAATAGGGAGTGGGTGGTGGATTAACCCAGTAGCAGCGACAAGCCAAATTTGTGGCTTTACCGTGTAGCAGCAACGGGCCAAATTTGTGCCATGATATAAACCCCCCAAAATAGATGATACATAATCTGATCACAAATGCTTTGATATATATTATGGAATGGTTTGTGTGAGTGATGATGTTTTCTCATTTTTATTGCTTAGAGGGACCATTAAGAAACATGATCCCTGCTGCTACTGGGTTAAGAAGTGGCAATGTTTGTGTTAAGCATAGAGTAACAACACAAATGGGATAGGGGAGAGAGAGAGAGAGAGAGAGAGAGAGAGAGAGAGAGAGAGAGAGAGAGAGAGATGCAAGTATAATGGAGTTTCCTTATTTCATGTTCAAAAGTTAGCCTTAAGCTTCATGAATAGCACACCACTTTTTCAGAGCACCAAATATAATCTTCAAAACTGATGAAGTTAACCCGGTAGCAGCGGGGATCATGTTTCTTAATGGTCCCTCCAAGCGAGAAAAATGAAAAAAAATCACCCCTCACACAAACCATTCCATAATATATATCAAAGCATTTGTGATCAGATTATGTATCATCTATTTTTGGGGTTTATACCATGGCACAAATTTGGCCCATCGCTGCTACACGGTAAAGCAACAAATTTGGCCCGTCGCTGCTACACGGTAAAGCAACAAATTTGGCCCGTCGCTGCTACACGGTAAAGCAACAAATTTGGCCCGTCGCTGCTACACGGTAAAGCAACAAATTTGGCCCGTCGCTGCTACACGGTAAAGCAACAAATTTGGCCCGTCGCTCGCTGCTACACGGTAAAGCAACAAATTTGGCCCGTCGCTGGTACCGGGTTAGCTAGTAGCTCATATACAACATTTTCAAACAGTGTGCATTTACCAACTCAGCTATTGACAGGAAAACTTTGGAACCTGGATGAGTTTCCAATACAACAAAATCATCTCTTAAGAAGAAAATGAGTTTCTGTAAGTTAATAAATGTTTGTTTTCTCCCTAGGACTGCAATGGCCAGATAGGTGGAGGAGGAGTGTCAATCTACTATTCCCACACCCTTCAACTGCTCTGCTTCAGTTATGCTCATGGCAAGAGCTTCCTTGCCCCCCTCGTGTCTATAAGTAAGAATTTCTTTAATTTATTTTGTTCTCAATCACCTTATTTGCTTTTATTTTTGATGAGACATTAAAATCTCCTTGTATTTTTTTATAATCTTTCTTCTATATTGCCATAAGCTTGAAGTTCCTGTTTACAATTTATTTCTGGGGGCTTCGTGGTGCAGTGGTTAGCATGCTCGGCTCACAACCGAGAGAGCCTGGGTTCGATTCCCGGGTGAAGTGGAACAATTTGGGCAGCTTTTCCGATACCCTACGCCCCTGTCCACCCAGCAGTGAATGGGTACCAGGTATTAATCGGGGGTTGTGTCCCGTCTCCTGGGATCTGTTCCCTTCTCCTATAATTCCTTCCCCTTCTGTCTCTCTCCGGCACATGACCACAGATGTTGTGCAGACAAAACCAAACTTTCCAAACTTTCTTTCTTTCTTCATGTATGTCATCATTCCCTTTCATCTTTCCTTTCATCTGCTCTTTGACCTATTCTCGTTTGCTTTAGTTTACCATGCACTGCTCGGTAAGTAGCCACGCCCATGTAAACAATATGTGGCTAATCTTGTCAGTTGTACCGTAGAGCTACATTACTATAGTTGGCTATCCTAAATTGGCAACCGAGTTAACCAAGGTTAGTAATATTCAGTTTAACTTTAAATCAGCTCTTTTATGTTTTATTTACCTTATTTCAAGTTGGGTTTTTTAGGTGTAGGTAGGTCCCAATTAAATTTTCCCCATTAGACCTTAATTTTATATAACATTGTTCTGCTTAATTTTTACTTATTTATTTATTTATTTATTTATACAGACAAGATACAGTTAAACTCGAGAGGGTGCAGCGTCGAGCTACTAAAATGATCCCTAGACTGCGAACAAACCGTTTGAAGACAGACTTAAAGAACTTAACTTATTCAGCCTATCAAAGCGCAGGCTAAGAGGTGACCTTATAGAAGTGTTTAAAATTTTCAAGGGATTCAATAACATTAATGTTCATGATTATTTTAGTCTTTCAATCAAGTGTAACAAGAAACAATGGATACAAAATAACGAGGAAGCGTTTCAACTCAAATGAATCAAAACACTTCTTCTTCAACCTTGTCATCAGTGTATGGAATGGTCTGCGTCAAAACGTCGTCGAAAGCGAAACTATTTGCACGTTCAAAAACCGACTAGACAAATATTTAGGAGCTAACCCGAACATCCGCTATTTTGCTCTGATCTAACTGAAAGTCGTGTTAGCTTAGTTGTCGTGTATGATCTTCCTTCTGTCCATGGAAAATTCCATTGTAGTTTTTGTATACTACATGGTATTCTTCCTTTTGATTCGTGCCAGCCTCGGCTGGAGGGACTGGTGGGAGGGGAGGAGCCCTCGCCTTTGCTGTCCTGTGTCTCTGACTCGTAGATTAGAGTAGATGGTAGCAACAACAAACAGCCTTGTTAGGACCAAGAGGTCTGTTGCTGTTTGCTTTTCCTTTGTACTCCTCCTCCTCCTCCTCCTCCTCCTCCTCCTCCTTCTCAAGCTTTTTTTTGCACACCAAAGTCAGTGTTTGGATGTTAAGATTTTGCAGCTAACATAGCACGGTGAGCAAGCAGTCTCTTGTTATTGACAGTGGTGGGACGCAGGTGAGATATGTGATGATGATTGGTTCAGGGGTGATACCGTGCCCCCTTGCCACCTCTTTAGGGTAGGCGGTGGCCGAACTGGTAGCGCATTGGGTTCATCACCATTCGATGGAGACGAGGCGTTCTTGAATCTCGCTACTACCATTTTCTGTCACTCGAGTGGCAACTAAAAACTACCCATTCTGTCCCCAACCCCCCCCGGACCCGACCACTCAACCGAAGCCAGAATCAGATCAAGAACGAAGGAGCGGGGAGCCAAACCAGCAGCAATGGCGCCACTATAAACACTCGCCTCGCCCTTGGCTGCAGGCTGGGCCGACCCCCCACCCCCAAGAAAGAAGCGGAAAATAAACATCCGTGGGGACCTTCTAGAGAGGGGCAATCCTAGAATGTAACACAATTGCATCAAGTGGTCGTCAAGTGATCTTGTCGCATTCTTCAAAATGGCATGACCGTTTGTCAAACACTCACGAGGCACTTGTGAGCAAACCAGAATCTTGGCTGGTTGGGAGGCATGACACTTTTTTTTATTTATTTTTTTTTTTACGTTGTGGCCTGTTGCACCGCTAGGCTTCTTCCCAGTGGATCCTGATGGTCGTCGGTCCAAGGCTTCTTCCCGGTGGGGCCTGATGGTCGGCCCAGTCCGATCTGGCGCAGGCGAGTGTTTATAGTGCCGCCATCTTGCATTGGCTCATGCTGCCCTCCCGGAGCTCATCTTTAATCCTAGAATGTAAAGTCCGGGTTGATAGGTGGTCTTCTGGACAGCATGTGGATAGTTTTAAGCCACTCGGCGGCGGCTGAAAAATCCCAGCTTGGTGGCACTAGGCAGGGATTGAACTTGCGTCGTCCTGAACGCGGTGCCGTCAAACTATCCATTCAGCCACCGCCTCCCTGAGTGGAAGGCGACAGAAAGTTGTCTCGCATTCGGTCATTGACTTGGCAGCATGTGACCCGGGCTTCACCCTGGTATACCAGTCATGGTTCACCAGCCAGTCTTTATAGAAAGTGAAGGAAGTAAATCAAGTTCTTGCCAATTTTTTTTTTCCCCACATTTCAGCGTGTGGCACTGGTAGGCTTTTTTGGTGGGCCCTGATGGTTGGCCCCATCCTATTATGGTGCAGGCAAGTGTTTATAGTGGCACCTTTTTACTAGTCTCATTCTGGCTCTTGGGGGGCTTCGTGGTGCAGTGGTTAGCACACTCAGCTCACAACCGAGAGAGTCCGATTCCTGGGTTTGATTCCCGGGCGGAGTTGAAAAATTTGGGCGGCTTTTCAGAAACCCTACGCCCCTGTCCACCCAACAGTGAATGGGTACCAGGTATTAATCGGGGGCTGTGTCCCATCTCCTGGGATCTGTTCCCTTCTCCTATAATTCCTTCCCCCTCTGTCTCTCTCCGGCATATGACCACAGATGATGCGCCGACTAAACCAAACTTTCCAACTACCTGGCTCTTGGAGCTCACCTTTGATCCTCTCTTCAGAGAGAGAATGTAAGGTCTGGGTTGATAGGTGGTCTTCAGGGCAGCATGTGGATAGTCTTGGACACTCGGTTGTGACTGAAAAATCCCAGCTTGTTGTGGGAGGCGGGATGTGAACCCATGTCCTCCTGGATTCAGCACCTGCATGCTAACCACTCGGCCAATGTCTCCCCAAATATATTTTATGTCTCTTGCGTCATTTGATCATTTTTCAGATAATAGTTTTGTTTCTTCCCAAACTCTGGAATGATTTATTATTTAATTTATTGCAGATGAAAATGAAAAAGTTGACAAGCTGTTTATTGTAAGTATTAAAGGAGGCAATGGGACAGGAGGGGGCAGCAGTAACAGCAGCAGCAGCAGCAGTAGCAGCAGCAGCAGCAGCAGTAGCAGTAACAGCAGCACTGGAAGTAGTGGTGGCAAGATGGCGCCCCAGCCACTCTGCCAGTGGGGAGAGGTCACCGGTCATCCTGGACTTATTACTTGCCTCACACAGTCAAGTAAGTGACTCAATACAGATATTTAGTGACATTTTCAACATTCATTGATATCTCATTCTCTGTATGACTATACAAGCCCTCATCTACATAATTTATGCCTATACACCTACTTCATATTGTATGTAAGACTGGTTTTCATGTAATGATTTATATGCAAATTTTTCAATTCAAAATTCCTGTGTATCTTTTCAGGTAACAACCCGGTGATTCTTATGGTGAAGCCTGATCAGATTCTTGTTCAAGAAATACGTGTTTTGCCTGCTAAAAGTAAGATGACCGACTTGGTAGCTCTGAGGCACTCATGGGCCCCTAACCATGAGGCCAAGACCACTCTCATCCTGCTGTGTGAAGATGGCTCTCTCAGGATTTACAATGCTAACTCTCAGGCAACAGGTAACAACTATGTGTATTTACTTAGCTGTGAAGTAAACAAAATGATATTTTTTTGAGGGGCCAGATGTTCAACCCGAGCCCGTCGTGATGCAGGCAAGTGTTTATAGAGGCGCCATCTATCCTTGGGTCATGCTGCCCCCTGGAGCTCATTCTTGATTCCCCTTGGACACTTCCTTTAGGGTTCGGGTTAATGGGTGGTCTTCAGGACAGATTTTTTATTTTATTTATTTATTTATTTTTCTTTTTTACGTCGCGGCCTATTGCGCTGGTAGGCTTCTTCCCGGTGGGGCCTGATGGTTGGCCCAGCCCGTTCTGGTGCAGGCGAGTGTTTATAGTGGCGCCATCTTGTGGTGGCTCATGCTGTCCCCTGGAACTCATCTTTGAGCCTCTCTTCGGAGAGGTTATCTAGAGCCCAGGTTGATGGCTGGTCTTCAGGCTAGCATGTGGGTAGTCTTAGGCCACTCGGCGGTGACTGAAAAACCTCAGCTGTGCAGCGGCCAGGATTCGAGTAGTCTTAGGCCACTCAGCGGTGACTTGAAAAATCCCAGGTGGTAGCGTCGGATTCGAACCCGTGTCATCCAGTATGCGGCGAAACGTGGGACTGGGACGCCAACCACTCAGCCACCGCCTACCCCCTGACCTCCCTTATCTTCTCTTTTCTCTTCTCTCCTCTTATCTCTTCTCTCCACCCATCCCAGTCACCGTGAGGCCACTGTCTCATTGTTTCTGGGCCCTCATTGCTAAGTTCTTGTAGAAACCTGTAGCACACACTCCTTTTGTTGCTGAGCCAACCATTCATGAGTCCTCAGGCACTCTCTGTTCATTTCTTTTCTTCAGCAAACACCATAAAGCAACCGTGGCAATGTCTGGATCCATTGCTTGTTTTGCATCTTTTCTGCAGATATTTGACAGAATGCAACAGTCCTCTGTGTTACCAAACTTGAGGATAAATTTGCAGCAAAAAATTGCCAGGGGAGAATTTTGGAAAAAATTCCCAAGAAACTAGCTTGTGTGACCGAGCCTTAACCTGGTAGCTGCGAGGATCATGTTTCTTAACCCGTGGGCTTAAGCCAAGAAGTGGTCGAGAAACGGCAAAGTTACACTGCGTTTTGAGACTAAGAAAAGAGCATGGAACGTACATCACAGTACTCCTCTCATAACCACAAAGCTGTTAAAAATATTTACTTTTACTCAAACTCCATTCTTTTTGGGTGGTGTTTGTTACAAAATAAAGTCTTGTGACGTGTGGCATCTAGCCGAGAGTTGCTTATTGTCTACTATAGAGAATTTGACAAGTGATTACTGTGTGGATAGCTAATTCAGTCTGCCATGACCTTACAGCACCACCTATGACAAAAATCCCTTCTCAAGATCACTCACCCACCACTATGACCCAGGGCATGTATGGTGGGTTGCTCTATGCCACCACTGCCTAAAATTAGCTCGAATTATGGGTTTTATGGCGAGGCCTTTTTAGGGTCCACCGTACCACAGCCACGACTCGTGAAAGCCCAGAAAAGGGTCTGCCGACGTTCTTGGGTTAATGGTCCCTCTAAGTGAAAAAAATGAGAAAAAATCATCACTCACACAAACCATTTCATTATATAGATCAAAGCATTAGTCATCAGATTATGTATCTATTTTGGGGGGTTTATATCATGGCACAAATTTGGCCCATCGCTGCTACACGGTAAAGCCACAAATTTGGCCCGTCGCTGCTACACGGTAAAGCCACAAATTTGGCCCGTCGCTGCTTCACGGTAAAGCCACAAATTTGGCCTGTCGCTGCTACACGGTAAAGCCACAAATTTGGCCCGTCGCTGCTACACGGTAAAGCCACAAATTTGGCCCGTCGCTGCTACACGGTAAAGCCACAAATTTGGCCCGTCACTGCTACACGGTAAAGCCACAAATTTGGCCCGTCACTGCTACACGGTAAAGCCACAAATTTGGCCCGTCACTGGTCATGAAGATTGCATCACTAGTTGGCTTTCCAGCTATCAGAACCACTATATGAACCAGTACCATTAGTACCCTCCCTCACCTTCAGCTCCACCACGTGTTAGGAAAAAATTGTATAAGATCAGTTAAAGAAATAAAAAAAATCATATTTATTAAATAATAGAATTAATAGTACAGGTAACTCTCGATTTACGTGAGTATTGTGTCCTTGAAGAGGTCGCGCAAATCAAAAACTATGTAAATCAAACAAGAGGTAGGTTTGTATCAAAAAATAATTATTCACCTCATTCAGTGGAGAGAGAGAGAGAGAGAGAGAGAATATCCATATCACCGAGATATCCACTCAGGCACTCAGTCTCAGCCTCACTTGTGTGAGGAAGAAATGAGGGACACCATGTGCGACTGGCTAGTATTGGTGCCGGTACCGAGCAGTCTGGTATCGGTACCGTACCATATAGCTGGTACTGTTAGTACCGATACTGGTACCAGTACATGTCCACCCCTATTGTTGAGTAGCGTGGCAGCATGGGTACTGTATTGTTGTTCAAGTGGTGCGTGGGAAGAACTGAGCTCAGCTGTGTGGCCGCGGCGCTGTGTGAGTCCAGTTGCGTGAGACATCCATAAAATATCGCGTATAAGTGAAAAAACGTGTAAATTAAACATTTATTTGGATTTTAGACCCAGCGTTATCAGAACCACCATATGAACCAGTGCCATTAGTACCCTCCCTCACCTTCAGCTCCACCACATGTTAGGAAAAAAAATGTATAAGATCAGTTAAAGAAATAAAAAAAATCATATTTATAAAATAATAAAATTAAAAGTACAGGTAACTCTCGATTTACGCGAGTATTGTGTCCTTGAAGAGGTCGCGTAAATAAAAAACTATGTAAATCAAACAAGAGGTAGGTTTCTATCAAAAAATAAATATTCACCTCATTCAGTGGAAGAGAGAGAACCATATCACCGAGATATCCACTCAGGCACTCAGTCTCAGCCTCACTCGTGTGAGGAAGAAATGAGGGACACCATGTGCGACTGGCTAGTATTGGTGCCGGTACCGAGCAGTCTGGTATCAGTACCTTACCATATAGCTGGTACTGCCAGTACCGGTACATCTCCACCCCTGTTGTTGAGTAGCGTGGCAGTGTATTGTTGTTCAAGTTCTGAAAACCAAATGTTGCTGTATCAAGGTTTCCACAGCTGAGTAAATGCAAATACATTAACAAAGCAACTGCTCACCAGGATTCTGTTTTTTATGTATTTTTATGTTTATTTATTTATTCACGGGCCTCTAGTGCTGATAGGTTCTCTTGAGGGGCCTGTTGGACACATGGACAATCCCAGTCAGTTAATTGGGCAGTTAAATATCATATTAAGTGGCTGTTGATATCTGACTTAATTTCCCATACTGACCCCCAATGCTCCTCGTGGCAAAAGTCACTTAAGTTTGGGTTGGTAAAATTTATACAGCTTGTGGGTAATATGCCTCGTGGCAGTGGTTGAAAATTGTCAGCATCTTGCAGTGTGACATAATGCTGGGTCCTCGAGATCTCCATGCCAGTGTGCTGACCACTTGGCTACCGCCTCCTCAGTCAAAACATGCAAGCTTCCCCTTTTACATTTGAAATCTTTCCTATTTCAGATATAAGTGAATATATAAGTGTAAATAAAAGAGACCTCTGAACATTCCTTCTGGTCAACACGGCTCACTAAAATTACTGAGGATAATACTAGCAATAGTTGATACAAGGAGCACTCTCCTTGTACTTGTAGTCAAGCAGAGCAGGAACAATGATCCCTCTGTGGGCCCCAAAAGGGTGGATATCCTCTGAATTGTAGCCAGCTCTCAGATTAATTATACTGTTTATTTATTGGTTGAAAAATAGGACTGTCGGTTTCAGATGCACAATAACTTTTAATTTTGACAATTTGAACCTAAAAGATTACTTATCTTTCTCAGACTTTTGGCTGTCACCCCAGATGCAAGTTATCAGTGCCATATCTACACTTCGACCATCAAGAAAAAAGAAGGTTCCTAAACTAGGGCGACCATCAGGTAATTTTTCTCCATAACTTATTTAGTCTTACTAAGCCTAATTTTCAGTGAATGACATCTATATGATGAAATGAGATAAAGAAACTTGAAAAATGTGGTTTACATAATTTGAATTGTAATTGTAAACTGCATTATTGATTTTATTTATCCCCAGGCTCTGTTGTCTTCCCCGTGGATTTCTTTGAGCACTGCTCCATGATGAATGATATTGAATATGGAGGAAATGACCTATTGCAAGTATATAATGTGCAGCAGTTAAAGAACAGACTCAACAGCCAAGGTGGGTTTTTTTCTGATCCCAAATTTAGAGTGAAAAATCCCAAAGATTATTACATTGTTTTGACTGACCTTTTCATACAAAAGTAACGGACCTACAGGACATTCAGCATGTGTGGTGGTGGAAGAAGTGAAGTAACAGACTTTTAAGTGGTTTGGCCACATGGAGTGAATGGAGGAGAGTAAGATGACCAGGAGGGTGTATGTGAGTGAGATAGAGGGAGGGAATGTTAGAGGACGACCTCCAGTGAAATGGAGGGATAGGGTGCAAGAGTATGTAAGGGAGAGGGGGGAAAGATCTTTGAGAAACTTTGAGCAGGCAAGGAGGGAGTGTCTGGATAGAGAAAGTTGGAAACTCTTCTGCCGTGGCCATCCCCTGGTGGGAGCTCCTAGGAGCAGGCATCGATGAAATGATGATGATGATGGTGACCAACGGTGACTGAAATATGAGTCGTCCCATGTGAACATCATCTAATATCGATGGAGAGTGTTAGTTAACCGCCACAAAGTGAACCGTCCCCTTGGCACCCACACTGATTGGTGATGATGCCCTGACAAGCACTGAGCAGGCAAAAACTTTAGATATTTCATGTATAGATATTTCATCAGGCTGGCACACTGGAGCCGGAAAGATGTCATTATATGCCACTGAATTGAAGAAGTTTCCGTTATATTTGCTGTACTGAAAGATCTGTGATGACAAATTAATTTATAAGTACGTAAGTCCCTCCATATGCACATTTTTTTTCACAGTTCAACATGAAAAAAAGTTAAATATAAGACTCATAAGTCAAGAAGATATATACTGTATTTAGCATTATTTTTTATATTAAGCATATTAATCTTTTCCTCTTGTGATGATGACTTTCCTCATCATGAGCAAATAGCTTGATACATGTTGTAGCTTGTCTGTGTGGGGGATGAGTAAAGATGGCAAGCAGTTTGTTATGGGACAACAAAGAATTTAGTGTAGCATTAGTTTGTCAACACACAAAAATGCACAATTTCTAAGCTTGAAAATGACATCTAAATGACCTACCTATGATGAAAAGTAACTTTGCTATGAGCTTGGGTGCCATAGTAGAGGTCAAAATGCAGTGTACGTATTCCAGAGAAACATTCCACTCACAGTGCTGGCTAGCTTCAGACTGAGGCAGCATCTCCGCGCGGTGGCGTCATCGATGAAACTCGTGTTAAATTGAACATATATATATATATATATATATATATATATATATATATATATATATATATATAGAGAGAGATGCACTTGGTGAATAAAGATATCAAATGGTAATAAAAACTCAGATGCTCAGCTGGAGTTATGTATCCTGCCTCTTCATTTGTTTATTTTTTAGAGAGGGTATTTTGGCAAATTTTCTAGTGGAACATCTCTGTTATTTGGAGTACAGGGATAAACAAACATTTGGCAGCTCTCTTGGATTAGTCATGTATTGCTTTGGGGAGAGGGAGAGGCCAAATGAAATCTGAAAATTAAGTTATTATCAGAATACTTTTTTTTAATTTCCTTGTTACTGCTCTTCAGGGATGTATGTGGCCTCTACAAAGCCGGGAGGATTCCAGCTGGAGATAACAAACAATGACTCCACACTAGTCATCTGTGGCCTACGAGTGGCAGTGGGTGCAGTGGACACGCAGAAGGTGCCTGCATATCTAGAGGTAAGATATATGTTGTGATTGTATGGAATAGTTTTTGCATTGTTTTTCTCTTCATAATCTAATTTAAATACCTTCATATTTGTTATAGATCTTAACCCAGTAGCAGCGACAGACCAAATTTGTGGCTTTACCATGCTTTGATATATATTATGAAATGGCTTTACCATGTGTGATGGGTGAAATTTGTGGCTTTACCATGTAGCAGTGATATCTGATCACAAATGCTTTGAATTATGAAATGGTTTGTGTGAGGGGTTAATATGTAGCTTCTCAGTCTTACATATTCCACATTTTCAAACACATTCATCCACTTGTTAAGAAATATTATGTAATATATTTTATAGCTTGTAGTATTGCACCGAGTTTTGTGCTTAATTGGTACTGCTAAAAAGTACGAAACTTGAATCTCTTAGACAACTTTCATACCAGAGTGGCATGATAGTGTGTTAGGTTTTTCAGTCACTGCAGAGTGGCCCAAGACAACCCACATGCTGTCCTGAAGACCATCTACCAACCTTGGCTCTAGATTCTGTCTCTCTAAAAGAGTGAATAAAAAATGAACTCCAGGGGGCAGCATGAGCCAAGCAAGATGGCAGCGCTATAAATACCTGCCTGCATCATAACAGGCTGGGTTTGACCATCAGGCCCCACCCAGAAAACCTATCTGCGCTACAGATAGAGTGCCTGAGTGGATATCTCAGTGATATGGTTATTCTCTCTCTCTCTCTCTCTCTCTCTCCACTGAATGAAGTGAATATTTATTTTTCGATAGAAACCTACCTCTTGTTTAATTTATGTTGTTTATGATTTACGCGACCTCTTCAAGGACACAATACTCGCGTAAATCGAGAGTTACCTGTATAGTCTATGACCCTTGAGTAGGTGCTTCCTTTGCTATTGCATGTTGAGTGCTTGATTTATAAAGAAATAGATATTGTGCAGAAAGTGGGGGTTCAACTTATTGGGAAGAAAAGAAAAAGCTACTTTGAGGTCCATGGTTATAAATTTAAGAGACTAGAATCCCCATGGTAGGGACAGCTGATTCTCTGGTGTAAATGCCTTGATAGGAATTTTTTTACCAGCTGCTAAGAAGATGTGAACATTTAATGTACTTTATAATATGCCAACAGGTATTTGGACGAAACGTATCAATTACTGCCACTCGCAGCCGATGGTTTGATGTTCCCTTAACAAGAGAGGAGTCACTGCAGGCAGACAAACGCATAACTATTACATTTGGAACTTCAGCTGATCCATCAAATGTGACAATGGTTGATTTCGTTAAAATGTAAGTTATTTCTTTAATGAGTCCTGTAATGATGTTTGTAGGGAAGTTTGTCTCATTTTGTACATGTTAAGTTGTCTAAATAGTTTAAAAAAAGCAATAAGGTAAAATGTATCTTTCAAACATCATTCAGATATGGAAAAACCAAGGAGGACTTTGGTTGGCCTGAGGAACCAGAGGATTTCTCCGCTGCTGTAAGTGGAACAGCTGGCACTGGCTCATCAGGTAGTGGTGGGGAGTCATCTGCATTGGGTGGATCTTCTTCTGCTCCTCTGCCCCTTACTGCTGTGGATCGTCTTGTATCATCTGCTCTAGAGACACTTGATGGATGTTTTGTAGCCACACCAGCAGAGAAGATTGTAGCTCGAGCAGGAGCACTAGACTTAGCCACCAGACTGCTAAATCTGCCACTACCTCCAACAGTGCAGGTGAGCTTGTCATCATCATCATTGGGATCACTGTCATTGTTGCTATCGGCATTTTCATCTTCAGGGTAATAATCAGCATCTTAAAATATTATCCCCTTTACTCCGACTACGCCGACATCTGCGTCCGACGGCGTCACCGTATGGAAAGGGTTAGTCCTCTTCTAAATCTCTTAATCCTCTTCTAAATCTCTTAAGAGTAAATGGAAGAGGATTAAGAGGAATTTAGAGGAGGATTGAGAGGTTTAGATGAGGATTAATCCTCATCAATTTCCTCTTGACCCTTTCCATACTGTGACGGCGATGTCTGCGTCACGGATGGAAAGGGTTAACTCACTAGGTCGGCCTATTATATTCCCTATGTGACACTCTCCTAAGCAGGTCTGGGTGTGGGAGGGATTTTGGAGTCTTTGTGAACTTTGCTCTCTGTCCAAGGGCTCAATGCATCCTGGCTAAGAACTGTGCAAACAGGGTGCTGAAGTCATCCTCAAGTTGTATTTACCATTAGTCAGATGCATCATGATTATGTGGCTCATTTCTTGTCTCCACATTATAGAATCTGCATCAAGGTGTTAGAATCTGTGTAGAAGAGGATAACAAAAATGATTCACTGGTCAAGAAACTTGCCTTATGAGGATGGATTGAAACATTTAAATTACCAACTTCTAGAAGGGTAAAAAATGCAAGGAGACTTGATGGAAGCTTATGAATGGATGAAGAGCTTCCATAAGGGTTAGGTTAGTAAGGCTTTAGTGGTTAGAGAGTTGGTAGGACACATAGCAATGGGTATAAGTTGTAAAATTCATGTTCAGCAAAGACATTGGAAAGAATTGATTTACCTATAGAGTGGTGAGTGGAACAGGCTTGGTAGTCATGTTGTGAGTGGCAATACGATAGATACATTCAAGAAGAGTTCATAGATAGTGAGGGAAAGTGGAGTTAGGTTTAGTGGAGTTGCCTTGCATTGGCCCACTGGGTCGGCTCACAACCAAGAGAGCCCGGGTTCGATTCCCGGGCGGAGTGGAAAAACCTGGGTGGCTTTTCCGATGCCCTACGCCCTTGCCCACCCAGCAGTGAATGGGTACCAGGTATTAATCGGGGGTTGTGTCCCGTCTCTTGGGATCTGTTCCCTTCTATAATTCCTTTCCCTTCTGTGTCTCTCCGGCATATGACCACAGATGTTGCGCCAACTAAACCAAACTTTCCAACTTGGCCCACTGGGCTCTTGCAGACTCCTTATGTTCTTATATTCTTAGTGGGTTAGTGGTTAACAAAGCTAATGTTTCAGTTATCTGTTCCCACCACTAACTTTCCCAACCCTGGGGTCACGACCCAAAGTGGGGTTGCCAAGCGTTTTTCCTGGGGTCACCAAGACCTCAAAATATCAAACATGGTGTTATTATATTATAATAACACATATACAACTAAACTAGCGGGGTTGTGGTTATGTCTAGAGGTGCATGATTGGGAGCGCATGAAAAAAAAGGTTGGGAACCATGGTTCTTATGACTGTCAGGTCTATAGACTCAAGCACTTCACATAGTTGATAGTGAGCCTTTAGACACCAATGAGTGCAAGAAAAAATAACCATGAGTTTTAAAAAGATGCAAACTTCAAGAATATTTACTCTGTCTCAGCAGGAAACATAAAGCAATCAGGGGGAGTGCAGGGCAGATAGAAAACTTGTAACTTTTAACTTGTTTATTTTAGGGAATTTCCTTATAGAATAGCTATAAGACTACTGAAGAGTGGACAAACCAAGGGATTTTTTTCTGAATAAATTTTAATATATCAGATATAAAAAAAAAAAAAAGAAAGAAAAAAAACCCTAGATAGTCTTTTAACAGGGAACCAGATTTCAATTTCACTTCACAATGTCCTTTTGTCATTGAAGAGGTGTATTGAATTATTCATTTAATTATTTTATTGACTTAGCAAAAGTACATTAGTACACTACTTTTTTCCAGCATCACACCAGGACACTGCTTGCATCCCTACACCAAAGCAGAGTGGCTTATCACAACCACAAGGATGGAGCACAACTTAGCAGCGTGGTAGAAGCCCTCAGCAACCTTCGCCACGTAACTGATCCCCATCACTTGGACTGCGAGGCTTATCACCGGTTGGTGGTTGCTGCCAGGAACGTTGCCGTTGCCCGTCCCCACAACCTTGTCAAGTGAGGCTTATTTTCACAGTAATTTTTATTTTTAGGAATTAAGATGTGGGGAAAGATCTGCTGCATGATGATAAAGATGAGATTGAAAAGATAAGAGAAATGGCATTGTAGACATTATGCAGGCAGACAAATCTGAATATTTAAGTCACTTGGGCTCCCTGTCTTACTGAATGGCTGTGAGACATGGACACTGAATGGTGACTTGGAGAGGCGTGTACCTTTGCAGGATCATCGGGTATCCCTGGAATGACTTACTGCTGAGCCAACAACTATGCCGTGAAGCTGAATCGAGGTCTGTTGCCTACTTAGGGCCGCTTTCACAGTCACTTTGTTTGTTTTGATCGTTACCAATGGCGGCAATCGACGCTATAGTTTTCCACGTGAAACTAGCCTATGGGGTAGTGGCGGCTGCAGAGGATGCGAGAGGTGTTGAGTGTGTGTGCCAAGGTGCGGTGCTAGGCTAACCCTGCAGCTGCCACTACCCCATCGGCCAGTTTTATGTGGACATACTTTAGCTGCGATTGCCGCCATTGGTAACGATCAAAACAAACAAAATGACTGTGAAAGCGGCCCTTAATCCAGGAAGGCCAACTTCAGCTAAATGGGCACGTGGCAGGCTTCCCGGTCATGTGCAGCGGGGCCTTGGGAGGGGGGGAGGCATGCAGTTAGCAAGTTCAGAAGAGCAGTCAGCATGAAAATATCGATAGAAATAGAAAGAGAGGCAACATGGCGGCAAAATTTAAGAGGTAGAAGACTATCAGTAAGAGGATGAGAGCAGATGAGACAAAGAGTCTCAGACTCCACTGTCAAGAATAGCTGCGTGAGTGGAGCCCCCCCACACGTGAGATGCATACTCCATACGAGGGCGGACAAGGCCCCTGTATATGGAAAGAATCTGTGCATGGGAGAAAAACTGGCAGAGACAATACAGAAAGCCCAATCTCGAGGAAGCTGATTTAGTGAGAGGGGAGATGTGAAGTTTCCAGTTGAGATTTTGAGCTAAGGATAGACCGAGGATACAGTCGTCCCTCAAATAGTACGGTTTCCTATTTTACGGTTTCGGTTTTATACAGATTGTCGTAGAATTTTTTTTTATGATTTTTAAATTTCCTGCTCGTCTCACCAAGTAGCCATGGCGTGAGTGGCAACACTGTTCAACCAGACTGCCAGCCATGCACATCCCCTCAGTCCATGTGTGTGTGTGCACAACATCAGGAACACTGTTTTGCCAGATTGAAACCTATGTGCTTTCCCTCAGTCCATGTGTGTGTGTGTGTGTGCACACCCTCAGCTACACTTCTCCATTACCACCTAACATGAACATGGGACCCAAGAGACAAGCCAAAACACCTGTTGAATGCACCCCAAAGCGTTCATAAAGGTATTCACCTTGCAGAAGAATTCAGATTTAGAAGAAGTTACGTTTTGGTATGAGTTACGGTGCGGTAGGGAGAGCTTACCACGTGAACCCGGGTCACGCCTGGCTCAGCTTCTACTCGCCGGCCAAAGTTGCCAGTTATGCATTTTCTGCTGTTGTGTTACCACGCTGGGCAATGGAGCCATCGTGGCATTTCTCCCTGATTGTTTGATAGTTTATTGTTGCAGGGGTCAGCGAGCAAGCCTTGTCATACACTCACACTCTCTCTTATTCTCTACCACAGTTTCTGTTGCTCTCTAAATCATACTTGAAATAAGATACGAAACGGTAGCTGTGGAGATTGACTCCGCACTTCTGAAATACAACATTACGCCTCCATATTATATAGTTAGGGGCTGCATATTTGAATTACTCCTACCAAACTTTAAATAACCTGACCTCTAACGAGGCGGCTTCACCCCCCTTGACACCACTGTGACTGCAGCAGAAAATGCATAACTGGCAACTTGGGCCCGCGGGTAACAGCTGAACCAGGTGGGACCCGGATTCCGTAGGAGTGCCCAGGAGTGTTCCTAGGGGTGGCACTAATTTTATACGGAATTTTGAATAGTACGGGGGTCCTGAGTCCCTAACCCCCGTACTATTTGAGGGATGACTATATATAGTGTTGAAGAAGGTGACAGGTGAGTGTTGTTGAAGAATAGGGGATAGGTGTTTGGAAGATTGTGTCGAGTTGATAGGTCGAGAAATTGGGTTTTTGAGGCATGGAAGGACACAAGGCTCCTTTTACCCCAATCAGAAATGATAGCAAGGTCTGAGGTTAAGCGTTTTACAGCTTCCAGTCTAGAGTCTTGCAATTCTTGTTGAGAAGGTCTTCTGTTGAAAGAAGTTGAATAATGCAGAGTTGAGTTGTCAGCATATGAGTGGATAGGACAGTTTGTTATGGAAAGAAGATCATTGATGAATAACAGGAAGAAAGTGGGTGATAGGACAGAGCCCTGTGGAACACCACTGTTGATAGGTTTAGGGGAAGAACAGCTGTCTACCACAGCGGTGATAGAACGGCTGGGAAGGAAGCTGGAGATAAAGGAACAGAGAGAATGATGGAAACCTTAACCCCTTCACTACGGCCAGGCCAAAAACAGAGCCCCTCGCCGTATCCAGGATTGCTGTGTGCACCAAATTTCAAATGTTGCTATTGAATATAACAAGTTTTCAGCCATAAACTCAACATAATCATCATGTATTATATATGAAAACATGCAGAATTAAATGGCGCACATAAAGAAACATAAATTAATTGATAATTTTGAGATGTATGCATAAATATAAACATAAAATAACTCGTATATTGGCTAAAGCGAGCCAGGACGCAGTATGCGCATCCTCAGATATGGTACGGGGCACGCAAGGACGCAGTATACGCATCCTCGTGTTGAAGGAGTTAAATCGGATAATAAACATGCATTAATAAAAAAACACCTTTACGTGTTTCTTTGTGTAGTTTTAATAATTAACACAATTTCACACAAACACTAATTCCATTCAATTTGTCTTGCTGAAAACTTTCTATTGATGTATGATGATATTGCTGTGTGTGTTTTTCATTATGCTTTTGCTTTGCTTGACTTTGACTTTGAAGGCCTGTACGGTACCTCAAAACTAGGTAAGTGGCTTGTTCGCCTCTTGAGCACTAGGCTCCTTATTTCTCAACTAGTTGCTTCCTGTAAGAGTTATACAGGTTCTCAAATACCTAACTTAAAAATGACCATTTTGCAGATATACAGGGGCTTCGTAGTGCAGTGGTTAGCACACTCGGCTCACAACCGAGAGAGCCCGGGTTCGATTCCTGGGCGGAGTGGAAAAATTTGGGCGCCTTTTCCGATACCCTACACCCCTGTCCACCCAGCAGTGAATGGGTACCAGGTATTAACCCTTTCCTTGCGCCCAGTCTGGACGCGACTATCCCCTCAGGTGCAGTCGGGGAGCCCAATGGGGGGGGGGTTCTTGTAACCTCTGTAACTCAAAAACTATTCATCACAGCTAAAACCCAAAAACACCATTGGAAAGAGGGGGTCCAGATCTATTGGAGTCGGTTATGTCTGCCTCTCTTGCAAACGTACATGCTCGTTCAGGGAGTGTTGAATGTTAACACTTACGTCGGTGCGAGCGGGATGATCAGCCATATTGAGGTAATTGCGGACATCTCTTTTTCAGACTGGCAAGGTTGTATTGCCAACTGCAATATTTACAACTATTTGGTCAAAGAATCAGTCAGGTGATAGGTGAAGTTATGCAAAAATGCCGCTGTATTGGGCAAGAACATCCACCGGTTACTCGTCCGTAGATTTGCCGCGCTGGGCTGATACAATTTTCCACCAAATTTAGTGAAGAACCCACTCAATTGGCAATCCTGTGTTGTGAGAATTAGTGTTGGAACACTCTCATACGTGGGAGATTTGAGTGCGACTGGAACTCGCAGCGAGCGTTTAGCGCCACCAGCAAATACGCCCGCTGCAAGCAATGAAAGGGTTAATCGGGGGTTGTGTCCCGTCTCCTGGGGTCTGTTCCCTTCTCCTATAATTCCTTCCCCTTCTGTCTCTCTCCGGCATATAACCACAGATGTTGCGCCGACTAAACGAAACTTTCCAACTTTTGCAGATACACAGAAAAAGTTGCCACAGTAGACTTGTCAGCTGTCCATTCTGAGGAGGATGTAAGAAAGATGGAACATGCAGTATCTCCTTCTGGACCCAAAGGAGAGGGAGATGTATCCAGGAAGAGTGATGGAGACTCCACTCTTAGCAAGGCATCTGACACCACTTCTGATTCTGAAGCCACCCTTGAAGGGGGTGACAGCAATGGCAATGATGTGAACTGTGACGATAGCCACTTCCTGGCTCAGTTAATGTCAGTGTTCTGGGCCCTGCACCAAGCTAAGCCGACCAATTTATTCCTAACTCCAATGTGCCAACCAGGTAAGTCCATTGCATCAAGGTGTTCTAAATTTGAACTTTGTTGGAAGCTTAGGGCAGATCAAGGTTTTGTAGTTGAACTGTTGTCAGTCATATGATATATCAGCATAACTCTTTTTAGCCTCAAGCTTTAGCCCGGTAGCAGCAGGGATCATGTTTCTTAATGGTCCCTCCAAGCAAGAAAAATGATAAAAAATCACCCCTCACACAAACCATTTCATAATATATATCAACGCATTTTTATCATCTATTTTTGGGGATTTATATCATGGCACAAATTTGGCCCGTCACTGCTACATGGTGAAGCCACAAATTTGGCCCGTCAATGCTACATGGTGAAGCCACAAATTTGGCCCGTCAATGCTACATGGTGAAGCCACAAATTTGGCCCGTCGCTGCTACCGGGTTAAATTTTGCACTTCATATTGGTAGTGGATGGGACGTTTTCATTTTTTGCACCAAAAGGAAATTGTCGACTTGCGTTTAGATTTCATCACATACTTTTACTGTTTTTGATAGCTGTGAGGATGCCTTCCAAGTAAAAAGTGCACAGTGTTGACTTGGGTCTTAGATTTTGTAATGTAGTAATTTTGTTACAAAATTCTGAATACTGAACAATTATTGTGCAAACAAACTTAGCCAGGCACATCACTGGTGTTTGTCATGGTAAAATTAGGCTGTTATTCACAAGGGCATTTATTGTTTTATTTTCTATTAAAGACATGCTTCATACACAAAATTAGAATATATAAATTCATGGTTACGTAGATGATAAAAAATACATATGAAAACATTTATATTGCACTTTATCCTTGGATATTAGTGTATGCTAAAGTTCCAGTAATTTCATAATAATTTCAATTTTTCAGGGTTAACACATATTGAAGCCACAGTGCAGGCAGTGGTGGAAATAATTCATGCCTACACAGTCTGTTCCCTGTCTGCTGTGCCACTAGCTGTGCGGCTTTACACTGAACTGCTATTGTGCACCGACACAGCTGTCAGCTTTGGAGCAAAGCAAGCTCTGATTCGAGTGTTGAGACCTCGTCACAAGAGACGCAAAGTATTCATACCCAGTCCTCCTCGCTGCTCTACACCAGGTAAACTAAGCATACCTAATGTTATTTCTCTTATAATATTATTTTATGCAACCTCTTTTATACCCTTACACACAAGTCAACATCAGGGGAAGTAGAAAAAACGTTACATGTACCATATTTTGCGGCGAATAACATGCATTTTTTCACTAAAAAAAACGCCAAAAAGTTACCCCTGCACCGTATATGCTGAAGGTACAAATTTTGATAGACTAACCCTTAGTCCCTCCCTGTGACTGACAGCGGTTCGGCTAAACATCGACGGAGGTGGTCCGACGTAAGGCAGGACTAACTTACGATGAGACTATAGTCTGTTCACTTAAGCTAGATTCCTGACTCCTAGGCAGGTTGGTAAGCTTGCAGCTGATTGGCTGCTCTGCTCTCCCGCTAACACTCATGTCGAACCACATCTTGCATGCTCGAGTGAGACATGTTTCTTTATTATATGCCATAGCTCACCTCATGTACGAGCTAGCCAGTTTTAGTTGACACCATCAGACTCAGCAGTGACTGTAGAATCAAGATGTATTTTAAAAACTCTACAAAACAAATAAGAAAATGGTATTACGATGAGTTGAACCGTGAAGATGTTAAAAAAATGTTTATGTCTGCTTGTAGTGTGCGTTCTAAGCGTAGTCTTGACACTTCCACTAATGTACAGTCGCGCTGCGAAGTGTTGACACACTTTGCAATGACTTTCGTTCAAATAATACATAATATTATTCGAAGGGAAGGGATGTTTAGGAGTGATTTCATTATAGATACACAAAATATGATACTGAGAAAGGAAATAAATTCAATAGAGTGGAAGTTTTTACCTTATAACGATATATTAAGCAGCTCTGCCGAAACATTTTGATACAGTTTTCGTTCAAGACATTAAAAGAGTCAAATGAGTTGTATGTTTAGACTAATAATACATATAACTGCACAAATATATTGCTTTCTTTCAATGTAGTGATAAACCCTATATTAATGAATAATAGGAAAAAATAATTAGCTGCACTTCATTTGATAAAATGCGAAATAAATACTACATAATAAACTCACATTTGATGATGACGTCATCGGGAACGACATTCATGTATGACTATATAAATCTTGTGTGTGTCAAATCAGTGAGATTCTGAAGAAAAAAAAATCAAGTGTCTATATTTTTAATTAACGGTAAAATCCAAAGAGAAGTATCGACAAGTGGCCAGACATATAATTCAAAGTTGCACGAAACACACGACAGACGATGCGATAATAAAAATAATAGCCTATTGTCTGGGTAGAGACGATGCCTGGTCGGCGCTGCACTGCTAGCCTACCACTTTCTTCCATTCACCACTGTTGAGTCAATTATATACATCTGATCAAAATCTGCCTACGACTTGAACTTTTTCAAGAGGAGGGTATCAGGACACCTCTCCTCCGAAACCTGCTATCTTTTTTCCCTCTTTGGATTTTTTTTTTTTTTTAGTGAGTAGTTTTTTATTTTTTTTTGCTTTTTTTTTTTTTTTTGTGAACTTGCTGTGTAAAAAAAAAAATAATATTATTTATAACTTGTAGGTATAAATAGTGAAGTGACCTCTACTCCGCCCCGGCGATTCTGCAAATGAATGTGGCTACATAGCCTAGCATTCCAATACGTTTCTCTTCGCCACATTCACATAGAGTACACTGTTAATTTTCATTGCATTTAATGGAATCACTAATATTTATTAGGTGTGTGCAAAACTAGACTTTAAAATTAAGTAGTTTTATAAAAGTCGGTAGCGAATGTTTCCCCGAGGGTAGTTGCCAGATGTCGCCAGCCATGTCCGAAAGATTATGAAAATTGTGTCAACACTTCGTAGTGCAACTGCACATGATGTTCTAGATGAACCGATCTTGATCTTAATGTCACAGGTGGCTTACGATTGTATGACTAAGGAGCAGTACAAGCTACATAAAAAAATCATATTTGAAAAAAATGTCCATATGTTCATTATTAATTATTAATATTAGTGAGAATAATGGGGTAAATATGATATCAGAAACTGTACATCATGAGTCTTGTATGAGGAGTTATTTCACGCATCACCAGCCTGGTCGCCATTTGCATTGTTTACAAACCACACAAGCACACCCACACAACAAACAGCTGCATGCCGCGTGTCACCAGAACCGTGTTAATTGTGTCTTGCCTAGTTGTCTGTCATAACCTACGAGTGATGGTGAGAATAATATGCTAATTATGATCTCAGAAGCTGTGCATCATCAGTATGTTTACGGGGATGTATTTCTCACACCAGCCCGGCCGCCATTTTCATTGCTTTACTCAAGGACACTTGTCAATTCAAGCAGTAAAGATTACACCAAAAATATATAAATTTCAGGAAACTACATCATCAATGTTCTTTAACCGTACATATTTCTGAGCATTGTAAGAACTTTTATTTTTTCCAAAATTGTTGTCTTAAAGTTTGGGGTGCTTGTTATATGCTGGTGCGTGTTATACACTGCAAAATACAGTATTTAGAATAGGAAGAGGCCTCCTTGGGATATCTTGTGTGGACCCCCAGTGTCATTGGATGGGTGAGGTGATGTTGTTGGCGGTAGTGAGTGTTCTAAGCGCTAATTGGTTCCCGGATAGAGAAAGTCAATATCCGTCAAGGTTACTTTATTCACAAAATTTCGTACAGGTCATGGGCACAAACGAGACACATAGGAAACATGTTTGTGTGTATATGCATGGGTGTGAATGTTGTACTGTGTAGGTAGCATTTATGTGTTAGTGTGTGTGGTTAACAATATGTGGAAGGAATGTATAGTAGGACGAGAACAGACAGTAGAAGATAAACAAGTAACAAGAAGAGTTAACAATGAAGACGCAACACAACAGACAGGGAGATGAGGACATTAAAACACTAATGGCATAAACAGAGTCTGTGCTGTAGCGCCACATTTTATGAGGAGTCACCGGGTAAGAGAGCATGCGATTTGAGCGGTGACTGCTACAATGTAACCCCCCTTCATATGCCCCTCTCGATTGACTGATATTAGAATATAGAATAATTCAAAGTTCCAGTAGAAATAAGCTTCCTAATTGCAAATACATTACAGGTGTGGGAGTTGAGGAGGCAGATAAGTCAGCAGTGGCTCCACAAGAAGCAGCTGGAGCTGCCTTGGTTGAGCCTCCCTTTGAAGGAGCTGAAGCCCCCGATCCCATTGCTGATCCAGGTAATTTAAAGAATAGAAGTTTCACATGCCACTAAGTAGCAACCTTAGAGACTTGAAAAGGAATGCTTCCTCAATGGAATGTTGTACTAATATATTTCTTGATGTCTGTGCTAACAAGTCTTTTATATGTTTGGCATATATTTTTGGTTGTATTGTTGGCAAGTTTTATATTACATGACTTTTGAAGAAATATTTACTTCTGCAGGTGGTGCTGGTGAAAGCCTAGAGGCCCTTGGTATGCTTGGGGGCGGTGGTGGAGGAGGAGGTGGACTCTCTCTACGTGGAGCCCTTATGGGAGGCATGCTGGACCTACCAGCTGATGATGACGATGCCATGATGGAACTGGCTATTGCCCTTTCCCTCCATGAGGAACAAGGCCAAGCTCCAGCTGACCTTGGTAACCTTCACCCTGGACTGCAGGGGCTAGTTGGGGGTCTTCCAGGTCTACACCGTCTGCAGGGGCTAAGTGGACAGGTGCTGCATAGCCTCCAAGTGCTGGCTGCAGGAGGCATGCCAGGGAACAATGCTCAGGCCAATGCACAAGAGGTACAACAGGTCAGACTCCCTTGTTAGCTTGTTTTCTTCTTGGATTCAGCATGAAGTCTACTTATGTTGGAGCAATAACACATTTTTTTAGAAAAAAAAATGATATACATGACTCGGAAAACTACTACTCAGAAATCTGTGTCATGGTTAGAAAGGGAAGGTGAGGTTTAGAAGAGGAGAGATTGTCCTCCACAGAAAGAAAAATTTGAGTGAAGACTGCCAATGCTGGGGGTTCGTGGTGCAGTGGTTAGCACACTCGGCTTACAACCGAGAGAGCCCGGGTTCAATTCCCGGCGTGGAGTGGAAAAATTTGGGCGGCTTTTCCGATACCCTACGCCCCTGTCCACCCAGCAGTGAATGGGTACCAGGTATTAATCGGGGGTCGTGTCCCGTCTACTGGGATCTATTCCCTTCTATAATTCCTTCCCCTCCTGTCTCTCTCCAGCATATGACCACAGATGTTGCACCGAATAAACCAAACTTTCCAACTGCCAATACTAAAGAAGTCAACGAAGAAATGGGGTCCAGTTTTCGTACATTTCTTTTCCCCTTTCTAGATGGGGACTGAGGCAGGTCATAGAAAGCTTATGATGAATTTTGATAAATCTCAAGAAAATGGTGTGTCATGTGTGTTAGTACTATGGTGTAGAAAGCAAGAGAACTTGTCTTTAGAGAGCATGCTGAACTACTTTCTTGTGTTAATGGGACAATAGGGAAACAAAGTGAGGACACAAGATGGTCTTTGATAGGCTTTTAGCAACCCCTTGCCTCCAATAAATGCCTCATCAGGAGTGGCTTACACCTATTTTGGCAGATGTATCTTGCATTACACATCTCAATCCAGCGACGGGCCAAATTTGTGGCTTTACCGTGTAGCAGCGACGGGCCAAATTTGTGGCTTTACCGTGTAGCAGCGACGGGCCAAATTTGTGCCATGATATAAACCCCCCAAAATAGATGATACATAATCTGATCACAAATGCTTTGATATATATTATGAAATGGTTTGTGTTTGGGGTGATTTTTTCTCATTTTTCTCACTTGGAGGGACCATTAAGAAACACGATCCCCGCTGCTACCGGGTTAAGCATTCTCTTCAATACCAGTGTAAAGCCCTTTTTATTTCATTTAGATTGTTTGGCCTACTTAGTAATTGCTTCTTCATTTATTTTGTGATGAGGAATTGCATGACCCACAGTCTTGATGTAAAACTTGAGGTACGACATTTCCTTTTGTGCAGGATGGTGGAGAGGAGGCAGATGGTGTTGACGGTGAGGCTGGAGATGGCCAGGAAAACGGTCACTACTCTGATACTACAGCCTCTGCCAATGGTTCAGATGATGATGATGGGGATGGTTCAACTGCCGCCACGGACGGTTCTAATCTGCGGGCGTCACCAGCTGAACATGTGAGTATATACCAAATTTTTCAATGTTTAACTCTTTCCATCCGTGATGCAGACGTTGGCATCACACTATGGAAAGGGTCAAGAGGAAATGGAAAAGGATTAATCCTCTTCTAAACCTCTCAGTCCTCTAAATTCCTCTTCATCCTCTTCCATTTCCTCTTAAGAGGTTTAGAAGAGGATTAAGAGGAAATGGAAAAGGATTAAGAGGTTTAGAAGAGGATTAAGAGGAAATGGAAAAGGATTAAGAGGTTTAGAAGAGGACTAACCCTTTCCATCCTGTGATGCCGTCGCACGCCCATCGGACGCCGACGTCAGCGTCACCGGAGTGATGGGGTTCTGCATTCCTTTCATCCAGCCTCCCTCTTTAATTTGCCATAAACCCTGAAATGGTGTTTCCGTGGTGACAGGATGAAGTGTAGTAACTTTTGACTCACAACAGGCCTGTTGTTAGCCGCAACTTGCACCATGGCGTGTTATGCCACTGATAATAGTGATACAAATGCTAGAAAATAACTTTTGTATAGATTTTCTTGTATGTTTTTTTATATTAATACCTTAAGGATAATATTACTTGATTGATATTAACCCTTAGAGGCTGGGTGATTACATGTGTGTCACAAGGGCTATTGGCTCAAGGGCTGGCCAACGGACGTGGACATCATAAGAACTCTGCTCTGATTTGAAGCTCAACAGTATTTTCTATGTCGAGGTCTATAATGCAGTAAGTGTGCATACGTTCCACCACAGGTGCAGTGTCTATATGAAAATATATGCTTGACCTTGTCCTGATGTTTGCATGAGGGCATTAGCCTGGCCAACAAAATACGGGAGTGAGATGAAGCTGTTGAAAGTGACAATGAAAATAATGCTAATGCTAAATACAGTACCCTCCAGAGTTTCACGCTTGCTGTGTTCCGAAGGCATGGCGCTAAACTCGAGGATCGCGAAACTTGGAGTATCGAAAACACTGAAAAAGCACTTATTTGTTCTGGCCTGTGGAGAGGCTGACTTTTTTCCCCACTTTACTTCCTTGTTATGTCAAAATATGTACCTTGGAAAAAGGAAGAAAATGGGAAGAGAGAACGGGACGTTTTGAAGCCGCGGCTGAAGGCGGCTGCATTACGATTGGCTGACAGTTCTGAAAATGAGTGTGATTCGCTGTGAGTTTGATGACATCATCAACGGTGCTGACCGTCAGCGGCCTCGCTGCCTTGAGGTGGTGCCACACTGGGCATTTTTGGAGTTACAGCCAGCCGCAGTTACCTGTACACCCAACTGGGAGCGAGTTGTTGGTTGTTCATAAGCTGGTGTCACACTGGGCCTTCTTCCTCCAACTGCGTTGGTGGTAGAGGCAACCAGCAACTCCAAGTTTTCCGGGTGTGCGTCACACACAGCCAAGGTCGGTTGCCCATATCCACAACGTAAACAAAGCAGTCGCCCTGTATCAACATGGTATCATCAGCTAAAATAACGATGAAATGAAAGTTTTGTGAATCTGAAGTTAACATTGATAGGTAAATCTATATTTTGTAGTCCTCACTGGGGCCATTAGCACGCATCAGTGTGAATCCCGCCTCAGCACTTGTGAACACGATCACCCAACTGAGGGAGTCTAAAGCTGCTGGTGTCAAACTGGGCCCTTTTCTACCAACTGCGTTGGTGGTAGGGGCAACCGGCAACTCCAACTTTTCCATGTGTGCGTCACACACAGCCAAGGTCAGTTGCTCGCATCCATAACGTAAACAAAGCAGTCGCCCTGTATTGACATGGCATCATCTGCTAAAGTAGGGCCTATTGCGGCTTGTGCTGCCATTACCCAAGTTATGGAGCTGTTGCTGCAGTTAAATGGAAGGAAGAAATGGTTGTGGGCACAATCATGGTTTCAAAGATGGGAGGACAGGAGTGTTTACTCAAACCTCGTCAGAGAACTGTGCTGTGAAGACCGGGGGTCCTTCGACAATTTTCTTAGACTGAAGGAAAAAAAAAAGTTATTTTGAACTGTGATTCCACAGCACATGGTGTTTTCTGATGTCAATTAAACAGTAAACAAAGCAGCTCTGCCAGTCCACTTTGTGAGTCTCTTGGTGGGCCATCTTCCTCTGCTCTTCACTCCTCAGCCACTGCCATTGTCTGTTTGTTTATATACAGCCGCTTGGATGCTTGTACCCACAACTATTTTCCAACTGAATGGACTACTGACAATTCGCTCCTGATTGGGTGATGGTTGCCCGCAGCCCCAACGGTTGGAGGAAAACGGCTAGTGTGAGTGACGGCGACAGTAGGTAGACGCGACCTGTACATGTCAAAGCAGCATGAAACTCAGGGCGATAATGCGCAAAAGTCAGGATGGTAAGAATTTAGGACTAAGTGTGAAACTTGGAGGCACAAAACTCGGGAGGGTACTGTAATAATAATAATAATAATTGTAATGATAATTGAAACATAATAATAAGTACCAAAACAGCTATGTCTTGATAATCACTTTAGTATAGTGTATATGACTGATGCAAGGAGCCAAAGGTTTGACTGCATGCACACACTTAAACACATTTCGATAAATCAAGACAGCGACATAGTGGCAGCAACGGAGTGGTTTTGAGGGATGTTCTTCCTCCAGTCTCTCTACATGTTGCCCCACACTCCAGACCTCTTCTGCACATCCAGATGAAATGCCAGAATTTTTTCTTTTACTACGCTCCCACACGACCACAGCGTGTGACGAAACACACGAGAAAATCATCCAGACAAGGAAAGGTTTGCCGGCGCCGGGGATTGAACCCACGACCAGCGTAACGGGAGAGCCACTCCTTTACCAGTCGGCCAAAGAGGTACTCCACTGGCAGAGGGAGTTATGGGAGGATCACCCACCAGGCTAGTCGTGTCACTACACAGAGGTGTGCCTAACAACCTGAAAAAAAAGCTTGAGCATCCATGTCATCCCCCAAAAATAGTCCAAGTGGTGTAAAAGGGATGGTACAATACACAACATTGTAATCCTTGCCCAGGGAAGGATAAACCCTTTCATCCCTTCTGCTGAGGGATGACAGATGAATTTGTCCTTACAGTTCTTAAACACTCATCAATAGCTTCCTGACTGAGCCCATGGCACAAGATGATGCACTCCCATATCATGGTGGACACATTCGCTAACAGCCAACCAAGCCTACAAGCATGAGTGAGTCAGCCACTTAGGCACATGGCGAGGAAGGCCTATAGCGCCGTAGGCTCTCTTGAGGGGCCTGGATGATAGTCAGCCCCAGCCCGTCATGGCACAGGCAAGTGTTTATAGTGGCGCCATCTTCTCTTGGCTCATGCTGCCCCCCGGAACTCGTTCTTGATTCACTTGGACGGTTTCCTCTAGAGTCCGGGTTGATGGGTGGTCTTCAGGACAGCATGTGGGTAGTTTTAAGCCACTCGGCGGTGACTGAAAAATCCCAGGTGGTAGCGTGGGGATTCAAACCCGCGTCGAACATCACACGGTGAATGTGGGCCCAGCACGCTACCACTCAGCCACCGCCTACCCAGATTGCTACGATTATACGTAGTTTTAAGGATGAATGTTTCTTTTGCACATTAATGTATACAATGGTGCCACGGTCAGCATGTAAACTCTTGACCATATATATATGATGGTCGGCCAGCCCCGTTCTGGTGCAGGCCAGTGTTATAGTGGCATCCATCTTGCATTGGCTCTGCCCTCCTCCGGGAGCTCTCTAATCCTAGATAATCTCCCGGTTGTGTTGTTGGTCTCTGGGTAGTTGTGGGCTGGTTTAGTAGCCTTAAAGCACTCGGCAAAAAAAAGCCAATTTGGTGATTGAACTCGATGAACTCTGAACTCCTGAAGCCTCTGTGTTTCTCTGTCGTGCCTCCCACTGGGCATTGAGAGGTAAAAAAAGCAGGAAAGTTTGGTTTAGTCGGCGCAACATCTGTGGTCATATGCCGGAGAGAGACAGAAGGGGAAGGAATTATAGGAGAAGGGAACAGATCCCAGGAGACGGGACACAACCCCTGATTAATACCTGGTACCCATTCACTGCTGGGTGGACAGGGGCATAGGGTATCGGAAAACCCGCCCAAATTTTTCCACTCCGCCCGGGAATCGAACCCGGGCTCTCTCGGTTGTGAGCCGAGTGTGCTAACCACTGCACCACGAAGCCCCCATGCATTGAGAGGTTAAAATTCAAGTTTGTTATATGATGATTTTACTTTTCACTTTTCAAGAATGTAACCACATCATAATGCTGGGGATACTTGTATTTGTAAGTACATTTATATCACTAATATAATTGATTTATATTCTTTTATTTATTGTTGATTATAGAGATTATATTTTAACCCGGTAGCAGCGGGGATCATGTTTCTTAATGGTTCCTCCAAGCGAGAAAAATGAGAAAAAATCATCACTCACACAAACCATTTCATAATATATATCAAAGCACTTATGATCAGTTTATGTATCATTTATTTTTTGGGGTTTAAATTATGGCACAAATTTGGCCCGTCGCTGCTACACGGTTAATTAGGAAAGTTTATAGTCCTGTGTATTTATTTATTTATTTTTTTTTTTTTTAGCTCTGATTTTTGTTTTATTTACATTATTATGTGACTTGCTTCAGGCTGGAAGTGCTGGGAGTGAATCAGGAGGCTCCGTAGTAGAAAGTCTTGGTGGTGAGCACAATGTATCAGGCCGCAGCTCAGCCTATGGGGACACAGGCCATGAATCATCTTCAGCAACTCTGCGAGAAGGAGCAGCAGCCCTCCCCTCCACCATGCAGGTAACAGATTTAAGATTAATGTCTTCTGCACTGGGAATGGAATGTATAAATTATCAGAAGACATATTTCCACAGGCAAGCCACAAATCATGCTGGAATTTTATTCTCTGAAACATTCTAAAATACATTGAAACAAGAGACTAAAAATTAAACTAATTTTCAATTTGTAATGTTCTGAGCTTATGATACAAATTCAATTACATCCTCTTAGATCTTGCCTTCAAATATTAAGATTTCAGATATATGGAACTACAGTCATACCCCACTTTACGTCATTTCAACGTGTCATATTCAAATTAACGCCATTTTTCTGAAGTAATTATTTGTTTGGCAAACACCATTGTGATATCTGACTTTGTCACTCACCAACATAGCATGTTATGACATGTATACAGATGACACTTTGCTCTGTACACTAAAGGGGGAAAAGCTTGCCTAAAATATACAGGAGTCCAAAATTTCCAAATGACTACTTTAAAAATATGTGACTAAATCACTCATCATGAATAATCTCAAGGTTTTGACTAACATTTGATTATACATTCTTTCCTATCAACACTTGTTTTGGTTTGTTTTCAAGCCATTGTAATTCACAAAATGATTTGAAATAACCTTAACCATAGATAAATGTTGAATTAGAATGCATCATCCAGATGCTCGTAGCTCGTTGCAACAAAAACATTAATATCACAGACCTCTCGAAAGGACGGTCAGAACTGGGAATTGTACCTCATGTATTTTTGGGGTCAGTTATTGCTATTTCATTATTTATTGTATTATAGAATATGTAATGAGTAATAGTTGGTTCAAATTAATCTCCAGGGTGAATTGATAGAAGAAGAGCTGCCAGAGGGAGGGGTTGGCCTACACACCTTACGACTGGCTCTCCTCGACGCTCTCATCCAGCGTATCCCGTCCCTGTCTTCTGTGGGGGGCGTCACTACCATTCCCTTCTTCCAGGTGAGAATATTTATATAATATTTATTTGTTTGACATGTATTTACTATAGGTATAAGACTTAATATCTGTTAGTTTGTAACGGCAGAACCTTAGGCAAGTGAAACCACAGTTACTAGGGAGACTAAAGCCCCATTCACACCATGCCGACTCTGGGCCACGACCGCCCTTGACTCTTGGGTACACGAGGTCTTGGGTGTTGATGTGAAAGGGTCGGGCATGTCTTGAAAGGGGTCTTGAGACTGTTGCCGAATGCTGCGCCGACGTCGTGACAGGAATCTGGAGTCGTGAGGGTTTGCACGACATGCTGGCAACTAGTTGGCCGAATGTCCCAGACAGTCGGCAAGACACCAAGACCCCAATAAAACCTCCCCCCCTTCTTGGAGCGTGGGAACCAACTTGTCAAATGGAAAAGTCGCTGGGTTGTCGTGGCCCAGAGTCAGCACAGTGTGAACGGGGCTTAAGCTTTGGACACTGAGAGGTTCGCTTTAGTAAATCCATTAATCTGCCTTGAGAGGGAAAAACAAAGGTAATTCTCTCTGTGGTCCTGCTTGGAGCATTATTTGGGAGACTGTACATGCTTAAAGAATGGTGAATGAATATCGTCACCTTCGTAAACAAACCACCTAAGTCATTATTTTCTACTTTACAGGAAATCAGAAAAGAACTGTCATTATCTTATTTGACTTAAGATTTAGGCAGGAATGAAAAGGTCAATTCTAGAACACTCAAACCCTGAATGACTAAGGCAACTATACAAAAATGGGTGTCACATAATGAAAAATTGATGTACACAAAAACCTGGAAATCACTGAAAAATGACTTAGGCAATTATTTTATGAGGGTGACGATATGTTCAAATGTTGATATGTGGTATGTTTACAATATTTGTGGTTTGGTGTGTCTGTGAACAAGTCAATTTGGTTTAATACTGGCGATGATTATAAACATTTATTTTGGATGTAATGACCCATACTGATAAAAAGAAATGTTTGGAAATGTGTTTGACACCTCGACAGCTGTTGGAGCGTAAACAACTCTGCCGCCAATTTTTTCCTGCCTATATTAACGGACAAGGGAATGCTACTTGTTGCCTAGATTGTGACGATAAGTCCTGTTTCTCAAAAGGAAAAATAGATGGAAAAAAAATAAAGATAAGAGTGCCAACGTGCGTGAAAAGTAACGAAGCCGAACTTGCTCAGGCAAAAATGGTGAAGAGAAATGAAGAAACATTTGAATCAGAAGGCTTTGCTGGTTTCTCGCCTGGCCAAACGACAACCCCGGGATTATGGTCAAGAATGAGACGATAAGAGATGGAATAGGAAGATTCAAAAAGGAGGTAAGGGGTCTGAGGTATGATTGGAGGAGTTTCGCAAACATCGTCGAGGACCTGAAGAAGGAACAATAAACCAGAGGTGAGGAAATCAGAAAACTAAGGGAAGAAAAGAAATAAAACTGAAAAAAGGAAATGCCAGGGATGACAACACTGATGACAAGATGAAGGCAGAGGTGAAGGAAGAAATATCAAAAAGGGCAGGGGAAGCAGTGATGGCAGAATGGATGTGGAAAATAAGATTAAGAAAATAGTTGATGTGAAAATAAATGTATGAAAAAAAAAAAAAAGGAAATAGATATTTTCAAAGAAATTCTGGAACAACAAGAAAGAGAAAGAAAAGTAAAGATGGAACATGAGGTTGTTCAATAAGAAAGAAGGGAGGCTTGGTTAGAGAAATGTCAGAAAGGAAAAAGAGTGTGATAATCATGGGTGCTGAAGAGAGAATCCCAATAAGAGCACAGTATATAAGTGAAAGAAATGCCGACAAAGCTAGATGAAGAAATCGAAAGGCTGACAAAGGAGGCATTTACCTAGTTGTGACATGCGGGAAAAGAGCTATGCTTGCGCTGTCCCGTCTCCATATCCGCTCTTATCCAACTTTTCCTTAAAATCATGAATGTTTCTTGCACAAACCACCTCCTCCTCCAGTCTATTCCAAAGCTCAATGCTTCTATTTGGGAAGGTAAACTTATTGACATCTCTCCTACACGTGGTCACCCTCAACTTCTTTCCATGTCCTTTCGTTTCTCTCTCGCTCCACACACACAGGTCCTCTCTGTCCAAATGCTCCACTCCACTCGCCACCCTGTACACCGCTATCAGGTCTCCTCTTTCTCTTCTTCTCTCCAGGGTTGTGAGCCCCATTCTATTGAGTCTCTCCTCATACGTCCGATCTTGAAGGTCTGGTACCATTTTAGCTGCCACTCTCTGCACTCTTTTCAGCTTCCTTATGTTCTTTTTGTGAGGAGACCAGACCACTGCTGCATACTCCAACCTTGGCCTTATCATTGTGACTATTATTTTCCTCATCATCTCATCCAAGTACACAAATGCTCAGCAAATTCATAGTTTGTCCCGTTATCCTGTTGATGTGTTTGTCCGGTGACATGTTCTCCGAGACAGTCACTCCCAAATCTTTTTCCTCCATTCCTCTGCATATTATCTCACTTCCCATCTTATAATCATATTCACATCTTCTACCACTCCTACCAAACTCCATTTTTTTACATTTCCCAAGGTTGAACTCCATCTGCCATGTACCACTCCACTCCCATATTCTATCATGTTCCCCTTGCAGTTCCTCACACTCCTTTACATTATTCACTTGTCTCAATAGTTTTGCATCTGCAATCAAACTCACATAGCTGGACACTCCATCCACCACATTTATATAAACAGCAAACATTATTGGTGCCAACACTGATCCTTGTGGGACTCCACTCATCACAGGGCACCAGTTGGAAACCCTATCAGTGGATATGGAGACGGCGCGAGCATAGCTCTTTTCCCGTATGTCACAACTAGGTAAATACAACTAGGTTGGTAAATACACACACACACATACACATTCATAAATTTTTGATGTATTTCTGCATGCAGAAATGTTTATATTACATGAAATGTACATTATACAAAGTCACCAGGAACACAATACTCATGTAAATTGAGCGGTACTTGTAATTAAAACATTTTTTCAGAAATGCATTCAAGTCACTACTTGGTTTTGTCCTTTTCTTTTCAATTCAGTCACCATCATGAACAACACGGTGACAGTAGTTCTGTGATTTCTCTTGTTTCTACGTAAATTTTAGATTGTGCTGAAAAAATAAAAAATAATAATCACTAATCAGCACTTATTTTAGGTATTGCTGATGCTCACTTCTGATCTCGACGGAAATGACACAAGAGACCGGGCCAGCCTTGATGCAGTACTCTCTGCTTTGGTGACGCAACTCAACATGAGCAGCTTTGACTTGAGCACGGTGGCTGAGCGGACGCCTAGCAGAGAGGTGCAGCTGGTTGTCATGAGGCTCCTGAGTAAGACATTTTTCTTATTATTAATTTACAGTTCTTTCCTACTGTCTTTTTCAATGAGACAATATCATTAGTCTTGCCTGAAGTGCTGTCATGTTTGCATGGTCCAGCCCAGTTTGTTCACCATGGAAAGTGTGAATTGAGTCCTTTGCTGTTTATTACATATTCAAACCTGTCTGAGGTGACTGAGATAGTGTGATTTGCTATGTAGTAGATAATGCTACTCCTGCCCATTATTCCTTCTACTAGCTTACATCAATTTTCTGTAAATTATTGAACACAATATTTAGCTGGGGCCAAAAGTAAGGAATAAATATAAGTCAAGTAAAGACTAAAAGCATGATCATCAGTCAGTCCTACTCCCTAGTACTTGTTCATGGCATGCTGGTTCTAGACGGTCCTGCGTTAAATATATCATAAGGAGGTGCAGATTCTTGATGCCACTCTTGACCCTTTCCATACGGTGATGCCGACGTCAGCGTCATGAAGCGCCCGTGGCATATACGACAACGAGTCCTAAAGTTATGACATGTGTGACTTAGACCACTTGCACTGACAACCAGGCCAACAATACAAGTAATTCAGTCAGGGATGTTTGATTTAAATCAAGTTTTATATATATATATATATATATATATATATATATATATATATATATATATATATATATATATATATATATATATATATATATAAAACTTGATTTAAATCAAACATCCCTGACTGAATTACTTGTATTGTTGGCCTGGTTGTCAGTGCGAGTGGTCTTAAGTCACATTGTCGTAACTTTAGGACTACCTGTGTTACTAATATTATTAGCTTGGTCATAATTGGAAGTGGTTGTAGTTACAATGAAGAAAGAAAGAAAGAAATACAAAGGCATCATTCAGATAAATGGACCTTTAATTGGCAGGTGGGAAGCACCAATCACAAATCATTAATTAAGATTACCTTGAATTAATTTCCAGGAAATCATTTAGAATGCTAGATAATGATCACTGAAACAAATTAGAAATTTCCTGTTCCGTGACGGGCATGGGCCGACCACCAGGCCCTCAAAGAAAGCCTACGGGCACTACAGGCGAAAGTCGTAAAAAAATAAAAAAAATAAATAAAAATAAAAAATAAATAAGAAAAAGTCCATTGAAATTGAAATATTGTTTTGAAAAGATAAATTTCATCTATGGCTACCTCAACAAATTACTCGTCCACTTGCAGGTGTAATGATGTCTCGCAGCAAATCCGGAGCACGTCCGAGCAGTGAAAGTTCCAGTGTTATACCTCAAGCCACAGCCAGTTGTCTTGTGCGCTCTGGTGCTATGGATCATTGCTTGGCTCTCCTGAAGGCCCTCCTGGAGTACTGGAGAGTTTCCTCTAAGGAACAGAGTGGGACTGTGATTGGTGCTGGCCTGTTGAAGCCTCGACCTCTTTTAGTACCTCCAGATATGTCGCCCTTCTTCTTGCGTCAGTACGTGAAGGGTCACGCCCATGATGTGTTTGCTGCTTTCCCTCATCTTCTAACAGAAATGGTCCTCAGATTGCCATATCAGGTAAGTTTTATTTTTATTTATTATTTATTTATTTATATTTTCAGTTATCTTTTCTGTTTAGTAATCTGTTCGGATGCCCTCCATAATTTTCTCATGTTGCTGCCCATTACAGAGTCTGCATTTTTTTCAATATTTTTGTAATGCATTCTTGGCTCCAAGTACTCATACTCATACTTATACTTAAGTAACTAATATCATGTACCTGTATCTGTACTTGTACTCGGGGTCAAAAGTGCCTTAGTACTTGTATTTGTATTCATACTCGGACTCCAAGTACTTTACCTTTTTATGAGTGCTCTTGAGTGCAACCAAAAAATGCAGATGTGTGGCTGGTGTGGTGTTTGATGACCTGCATGGGTGGAGATGAGATTAGGGTGAGGGATTAACAAGGGTGTGGCCTAAGCTTGGGCCTTGGGGAGGCCATGGAAGGTGGGCTGGGCCATGGGGTGAGGTGAATCAGGGTAAAGAGGAGTGGGCAGTTTGCCACTTGTCAGAAGCAAAACAGCAGAAAAACTCTTGGTTAAATCAGTAAAAAGTACTTGCATTTGGATTTGAGTACAATACAAAAGCACTTGTACGTGGACTCGATACTTGGATTAGTGATATCGCAATGTAATCACGCTCGGATTCAGAGTACAAAAAATGTACTCGACAAGCCTGGACAGTTGACCATCTCAGTTTCACAAAAAATGTCATATCATGGCTGTCAACTTTGTTCTCATAGTGGACAAGGAATTCTAAAGACACTTAGTTTCTTGAGGAGTTTAACCCGGTAGCAGTGGGGATCATGTTTCTTAATGGTCCCTCTAAGCGAGAAAAATGAGAAAAAATCATCACTCACACAAACCACTTCATAATATATATCAAAGCATTTGTGATCAGATTATGTATCATCTATTTTGGGGGGTTTGAATATTGGCACAAATTTGGCCCGTCGCTGCTACACAGTAAAGCCACAAATTTGGCCCGTCGCTGTTGCACGGTAAAGCCACAAATTTGGCCCATCGCTGCTGCACGGTAAAGCCACAAATTTGGCCCATCGCTGCTGCATGGTAAAGCCACAAATTTGGCCCATCGCTGCTACACGGTAAAGCCACAAATTTGGCCCGTCGCTTCTACCGGGTTAAAATTCTTCCACCAGTCGCTGATCCTCTTGAGTCAGGTGCTTTATTGCCTCTACCTCCCCTTGCCAACTCACCTCTTCCTATTCCATCCACTCTATTCCTTCCTCACTTTTAGATAAAATATAAATGTTAACTTTATTGTAGGAGTAATAGAAGTGGTAGCAATAGAGGCAGGAAGGTTTGGACATAAGTAGAGTGTTTCACAACTTAATCCGGTTGCAGCGACGGGCCAAATTTGTGGCTTTACCATGTAGCAGCGATGGGCCAAATTTGTGACTTCACCGTGTAGCAGCAACGGGCCAAATTTGTGCCATGATATAAACCCCCAAAAATAGATGATATATAATCTGACCACAAATGCTTTGATATATATTATGAAATGGTTTGTGTGAGGGGTGATATTTTTCTCATTTTTCTCGCTTGGAGGGACCATTAAGAAACATGATCCCTGCTGCTACTGGGTTAAACAAGAGGAATTCTATCTAGAATGGGAAAATTTTGTGAGGTACCTGTACGTTTGCAAATGTGACTGACTAAATGGGAAGTTAAAGTCTCCACTCATCACATTCACCCATTCTTGTCATCTCTCCTCTGTGCCAATATTTAAAGGGAGGGGAGATATTCTTGAGCCTAAGGGAGTTTCAAAAGAAACTCGCAGGAGCTTGGTCTAGCAGATATTACAGTTTTTGTGCATTACATGTGTTGTGTGTATATGCCAGGAATAGAATGATCATATTCGGTATACGTATATGAAGACATTTGAATTCAGATTTTTGAATCAGAGGGTTTTGCCAGTCTCTTGCCAAGTGACTCAAGAATGAGTTCCGGCGGGCAGCATGAGCAAACCATAACTGGCGCCACTATAAAAATTGCCTGCGCCATGATGGGCTTGGGCTGACCACCAGGGCCCTGAAGAAAGCCTACCGGCGCTATAGGCGGTTGTAAATAAATACATATATATATTTTTTTTTTACATCTCCGCCTGTAGCGCTGGTAGGCTTTCTTCGGGGCCTGGTGGTCGGCCCAAGCCCGTCATAGCACAGGCAATTTTTATGGTGGCGCCAGTTATGGTTTGCTCATGCTGCCCACCGGAACTCATTCTTGATTGACTTGGACTGTTTCTTCTAGAGTCCGGGTTGATGGGTGGTCTACAGGACAGCGTGTGGGTAGTCTTAGGCCACTCGGCGGTGACTGAAAAATCCCAGGTGGTAGCGTGGGGATTTGAACCTACGTTGTCCATGGTGCTGTGAATGCTGGGCCCACACGCTAACCACTTAGCCACCGCCTACCCATATATATATATATATATATATATATATATATATATATATATATATATATATATATATATATATATATATATATATATATATAATTTTATTTTATTTTATTTTTTATTTCATTATGTTTTATTTATTTATTTATTTATTTATTTTAGGAGAGTATGTGTGAATATAGTGACTGGAGATTTAGCTGTCGTCACAACGTGATAGTCTTGCATGAAATAGTCTTGCTGAAATTGCCTTGTAATATTTAGTGAGATGGCAGAAATTTACTATAATGTGTTTTTATTTTTGCTATGCTGACTGAATTCATAATGTAATCGTAATTGTGACAGACATGAGCACAAGTAAAACAATTTCCACTAAGCATGTAAACTTTGTGTTGTGGAGAAACAAGTGAACATTTTGAGATATAAGTGGGCTTAAGGCAGGGGTGTGTCATGTCACCATGGTTGTTCAATATTTATATGGATGGTGTCATTAGAGAAATGAAGGGCAAAGTTGGGGAAGTTGGCGTAAAAATGTTCACTGAGGGAAGGAAGTGGGTGCTGAATTCGATACTGTTTGCTGATGACACAGTGCTCGTTGCAGATTTTTTTTTTTTTTTTTTCTTTTACAACACAAGAAGCAGCTCTAGGGCAAAAAAAAAAAAATAATAAAAAAAAAAAAACCCTTTTTTTTTTTTTTACAAGAGGAGAGACAGCTCAAGGCAAAAAAAAATACATAAAATGAAAGTGACTTACAAAATTTGGTCAGCGTTTTTGATAGTGTCTGTAACAGGAGAAAGCTGAAAGTAAATGTCAACAAAAGTAAAGTGATGGTTTGTGAGCGAAGTAGAAGTGAGGTTGTAGATTTTGTATGCCCATATAGAGTGGGAATTGAATGTGAAAAAGAATGGATAATAATTTTGAATGGTGAAGAAGTGGAGGAGGTCAATGAGTTTAAGTACCTTGGATCAGTTATGTGTAAGCATGGTGGTACAGAGGGTGAGACAAGAAAAAGGGCATTGCAAGGAAGAAGGGTGGTAGGGTCTTTGGGACGAATCATGTATGGCAGAAGTGTGAGCATGGAGGTAAAGAGGGATTTGAGAAATACAATAATAGTACCAACCCTCACATATGCAAGTGAAACGTGGGCCTGGAATGAAAGTCAGAGGTCTAGAGTGCAGGCAGTGGAAATGAGTTATTTGAGGAGTGCTTGTGGTGTGAGTAGAATGGATGGAATGAGTAATGAAAGTGTGTACGAGCATTTAGGAATGTGTCACAGGGGTGAAGGGAAGAAGTGTGGAGTGTTGGAAGAAGTGATGTGACAGACTTTAAAGTGGTTTGGCCACATTGAGCGAATGGAGGAGAGTGAGATGACCAGAAGGGTGTATGTGAGTGAGATAGAGGGAGGGAATGCTAGAGAACGACCTCCAGTGAAATGGAGGGATGGTGCAAGTGCAAGAGTACGTTAGGGAGAGGGGGGAAAGATCTTTGAGAAACTTTGAGCAGACAAGGAGGGAGTGTCTGGATAGAGAAAGTTGGAAACTCTTCTGGCGTGGCCATCCCCTGGTGGGAGCAACTAGGAGCAGGCGTCGATGAAATGATGATGATGATGAAAACCAAAAAGCAGTTTAATAAAAAGTATTCCTTGCACAGGCATTTCTTAATCTCTTCTACAACAACACTGCACTCAATTTACACACCTCTAAATTTAGCTCTTGTATGCATTTACCAAGTCACCCTCTCTAGTAATTTTATGCCATCATATTAACAGATGAAAAAACTTGGAGAAGGAGGACAATTTGAGCCAGCCTGGTCTCACTACCTGTGTGAGTACATGATGACCCAGCAGACACCTGTAGTACGCAGACAGGTGCGCAAGTTACTTCTGTTCATCTGTGGTCACAAAGACAGATATCGCCAGATGAGGGACATGCATGCCCTTGACTACCACATAAAGGTGAGTGTGTAAAGAGGGAAAAACATAAAAAATACAATTATCTTTTGAATTTTCTTTGTTATCTTTCTAAAATTCTGTGCTGTTTCCTGCTAATTATTAGATAGTTTCTTTTTAGATACTTTTTTGTGTTTGAGTTACTAGAACATTTTCTTTGGGGGCTTCGTGGTGCAGTGATTAGCACACTCAGCTCATAACCAAGAGAGCCCGGGTTCAATTCCCGGGCGGAGTGGAAAATTTTTGGCGGCTTTTCCGATACCCAACGCCCCTGTCCACCCAGCAGTGAATGGGTACCAGGTATTAATCTGGGGTTGTGTCCCGTCTCCTGGGATCTGTTCCCTTCTCCTATAATTCCTTCCCCTTCTGTCTCTCTCTGGCATATGACCACAGATGTTGCGCCGACTAAACAAAACTTTCCAACTTTCCAACTTTAACATTTTCTTGTTGCGTAATGTTATTCTCCTCCATATTTTACATTATCCCAAAAACATTGGGGAACAAACTCAATATACAGTTTCATATACTTTTCACAAGAGGCAAAAAAAAGGACATGGATTCTATGGCAGGTATTGCAAGACACTTTCCCTTCTCACATCAGCTATTTCTAAAGGTCAGAGGGGGATATCAACCAGGTTCTAATGAGTGTTTTTTAGGCTCAGGGCACAGAAGAAGGGTCAGCCTACCACCAGGGTCATAAAACTACTACTGGAAATGCCCACAACTCCTGCGAAAGCCTTGTCAAATAGGTGTTCTTGGGCCGCGAAATGTCTTATAATACGACCCCATGTGCAATGCTGTCACTTTCCCCAGACAGTATTTCCATCTAGGTATTCTTTTCCACCCTCTTTTATATTGACTTATTGATTCCCATCTGCCTCTACAGAAATCAGGGTCAGCATTGATGATTTCACTCTTGCTGTGTACACTCTGAAGTTTTGTTAAGCCATGTAATATATATTTTTTTCTAAATAGCTAATACCCTACATATTGGATTCTTTTTAGGAGCAGCAAGTAGCGGGCTTTTTTATTATTGTTTCCTTTTTTTGTGCCCTTGAGCTGTCTCCTTTGTTGTAAAAAAAAATATAAATAAAAAATATTTTCCAAAATTATTCCAACTGTTTAATCTCTTACAGGATGTGAAGGTGCTGTGTGCCCAAGGAGGGTTCAGCTTCTCTGGCAGTGCTTCCCTCACTCCCATCAGCCTGCCGTACGATTCCCTCATTCAGCTCATTGAACACCTCAAGGCTTGTGTGGACATAGCTTCATCGCGTACACCAAACTGGCAAAAGTAAGTTGGCCATGAATTTGTTTTTTTAGTGTCATTTGATTTTTGCTGTTCCTTGAATGTATGTAACCACCCTGTGATCATGACAAATAAAGATTCAAAATATTAAATTTAAACAATTATAGTAAAGTCAATTTCTTCCATGTGCTCCATTTATCCTGAAATATATAGGCTAACCTATCACTCCAGGCTACTGCTCATTGATAGACTCATTACATGTGTTTCAGCATGGTTGTTTCTTAGGTGCTGCTGCCCGAGTATATCATTAACTGGAAGGTAGCCACAGTTAGCCATTGCCTGTATCTAAACCAAGGATGTACCTTGGTAGTGTAGTGCACAACAATTGGGTCTTACCAGGAAGTCACTTGACGGATTGGCCTGGCCTATTGTGTAAAGGTTCGGTTGCACATTCAGTATATTTTTTACCCATACGTGGCCATACGTGGGGTTTGTTGCCGTGATCAAGTGGATACATGTCACGGGCCGATGTACGTAAAGCTTGCACGGTCAACATAGCGACGCCATAATGTAAGTACGAGGTAATGCGTATTAAGCCTACGCACTGCACAAGCATGACGTGACGCTTACTGGAATTGCCATGACAAGAGGCCACACGCCCACAAGTAGTGTGCGGCAGAGCACGTAACACCCATGTACGTATTCCGTATGTGTAACATGGTGCGTTACAACCTCGCATCATCCTCACGTTATCCCCACGTAATTCGGTGGGTAAACGTGAGAGGTACATAAGGACCGTGCTGCACGCCTGTGATTGCAGTTCCGGTCAACATATACCTGCAGCAAGAAGTACTCCCCTCCTGCTGAATCAACATGGAGAACATTGAAGACATCCTTGCCCTTATAACACCAGAAAACAGCCATAACACATAATTAATGAAGGCCATCCTGGAGTATGTGTACGCCATGGTACTGGTGGAAGTTGTGAAGGTCCACCTTGCAAGTGAAAAAACTGAAAAAAAGAGGAGGCCGAGGAGGGTTTGGGCTTGGCCGTACCTGCAAAGAAGAGTGGAGCTAGGCCACTATGACATCCTGATGGAGGAGTTGGCAACCGAAAGTCAAGAACTGTACAGGAATTTTACCTAGATTGACAAGGACTTCTTCAATGAAATGGTTGACAGTGTCACACCCCACATTCAGAAGCAACGGACATTCTGGAGAGAACCCCTTGAGCCAGGCCTGCTTGTGGCTATCACCCTACGTTTCCTCGCCACGGGTGACTCATACAAGAGTCTGCAATACTCGTTTCGAGTAGCCCACAACACCATTAGTTACTTTGTACCAGAGACCTGCAGGGCCACTGTTGCTGTCTACAGAGATGAGGAACTGCCGGTGCCACAAACACCAGAGGCTTGGAAGCAGGCTGCCTGCAGGTTGTTGGAGGTTTGGGTGACCCTGAAGCTAAAGAAGCCCCCTTCCGTGATCTCTTGGTGGTGTCCTTAGGCACAGTTGAAAGCAGTGGCGACAAGGTCTACTGATGAGGGTGCTGGCGGGGGTCAGAGGCGGTGGTGGTGGCTTCAAGGTATGTGCTATTGCTTGTTCAAGAGAGGAACTGAAGCCGCAAGCCCGCCGCACGGTGTATTATACACCATGCACAGCGTTGCAACATCGTCGTGGGTACCCAAGGGGCGGCGCTGGTGTCATGTATGCTCCTGCACCGCGTGAGGACCCACGCGGTGCGTGGCAGGAACAGGGGAGCAGCGTGGGACCACGTGTAAGCGCCACGCATGCGCCACGTTGTACGTGTGGAGCCATGTAAAATGGCGGTTGACGTGAGCAGCCACTTATCTTTTGAACATGTCGAAAGATGCGTGGCTCCCCACACACGCTTGGGTGGTGCGTAGCGACCCCTTGTCTCCGCCCCGTGTTAGTAACTTTTAGTGTTACTTTTAAGGTGGCGAGTGTTAAGTGTTCAGTTTAAGGCACGAACTGTTATCTCACTCGTCACAGGGCCGGTGTTACCGTGGCCTGCTTCACAAGTTGACTGTAGTAGGTGAGATAACACAATAGCCTTTAATTAAGTGATGTGTGGCTGAGCGGTAGCCGTTATAAGTTCACAATGAGTTCACTTTAGTTCTCTCTCTCACAGGGACATTAAAAGGTGTGTGTTTTTTAGTATGGAAATGGTGTTGACAATTTTACACTGTAACTAAAAAGTTTATGAAGATATGAAGCACAGCCAGAACGGAGCGGCTGAGCACCACCCCCTGCCCACTCTCTTCTCTCCCTCTTCTCTGAGTTGCTCGCCCTTTTTATTGCATGTTGAATGATCCGGAAGGGTGTGGTTTCCAGTTGATGACTGGCGATGATTTGTCATCAATTGCTGATTTAGTATCAGCCAAGCATATGTTCCCACAGCCATCAGCTCTGACGTGTTCCATAACATCCTGGTAAAGGCACTGAGCCTGTGCTTAGACACACACAGTCACGCACTCACATGTACATTATAATATATGCATTACACCTGTATGCCCACGTTCGTAAATATGCATTACGGGACATTTACGTAGTACTTACGTAAGCGGTTGCCGACTACCAATTTCTGTTCGTGCGTGGGCATACGTGGCTTGATACATGAATGTGTGACCGATGCATTATGGACTCTCATAGCCTGAGAATATGGCGTATTCAATATCTATGCAGGTGGATGTAGTTTTGAATCCTTTTGTCACGTGCTCCCTATCTTGCTGTATGGCTGTGGGACATGGACACGGATTAGTGACTTGGAGAGGCATGTCGATGTCTCTCTAAGTGCCCTCACAAGATTATTAGGTAGTGCTTCCATGTCTTTGTGTCAAACCAGCAACTACTTGATGAGACTGAATCAAGTGATGTTACCAACTTAGTTCGTGAGTGAAAGCCAACTCCAGTTATACTGTCACGTGGCATGTCTCCTTGGTGTTGATCTCACTCATAGGGTTGTGTCTGTGTGAGGCAGCCCTGAGTGGAGGAGACCAAGGGATTATTTATTTATTTACTTATCTTTTGTAATTTTGGGCCATCAGCCGATCGTGGCTATTAGGCCAGTTTAATAGTTAGTTTTTTTTTATTTATTTCCAGGTTTTATGTCTTTTTTATTTTTCAGTTTTATTTAACATCCTAAAGCATACGCACCATTCACTCAACCATTCATCCATACATCCAGTACACTTTTTTTTTTTTTTTTTTTTTTTTTTTACGTCGTGGCTATTGTGCTAGGCTTCTTCCCGGTGGACCCTGATGGTCAGCCCAAGGCTTCTTCCCGGGGGGGCCTGATGGTCGGCCCAGCCCGTTCTGGCGTAGGCGAGTGTTTATGGTGGCGCCGTTTTGCATTGGCTCATGCTGCCCTCCCGGAGCTTATCTTTAATCCTAGAATCTAGAGTCCGGGTTGATGGGTGGTCTTCTGGACAGCATGTGGGTGGTTTTAAGCCACTCGGCAGCGACTGAAAAATCCCAGCATGGAGGCACCGGGCAGGGATTGAACTCGCGTCGTCCTGAACGCGGCGCTGTCACGCTTTCCATTCATCCACCGCCTCATATGACATGACGATGTTTTTGTGATCCTGACATGAACTATAGAGTGATGGTTTTGATTCAAATGGAAGTGACTGTACTTGAAAATCTCTCAGCCTTCTGTCCTAATTATTATTACTTCAAGCTAAAAGGATGTTTGCTTGCCATGTTATGATTTGTTTTTTCATGTATTTTTCTTTTTTTTCTGCAGATACTGCCTGAAGGATGAAAGTGTCTTGGGTTTCCTGATGGAAGTGTCCTGTCTGTTGGAGGAAGGTGTTGCCCCAACTGTCCTTCAGCTTCTTCAGGCAGCACTCTGCCCTTCCTCAAAAAATTCTGAAAACTCCAAGGTTGATTTTTTCATGATTTAAAGATTTTACATAGCTGTGTAGTGTTGAGGAAAGTTTGTCAGTGAAATTGGTTTACTGTTGGCATGAGTTTGAATGATGCCATTGTAATTTTATTCCCTCCTTCCTTTCCAAATTGGATTTAGGTGGTAACATCCATTGATATATTACTTGTCTTCTATCTTTAATAATGTTCAGTACACTTAGTGTAGTGTAGGGATGCATAGTGGTGCACCAAGCTCAAGACATAATTTGACTTTCACAAAAAATATTAATATTGATCCATGAAAGAATGGCACCCAGAAGCCAAACCACTATTTGCAGACCATCATACATGAGGTCAGAAAATTCTGCATAACTTCTAAATACATCTAGTCATAGATATAATAATTTCTCTTAACTCCTTTGCTGTATTTGAGCATCAGGAATACATATTCCAGAAGATTCTGTAAAATTATCTGCTTGAGAAAATTTTACCCATTCAGTGCATGGGATGCACAAAAAGTTCTAGTTATTCCGTCCCATAGCAGAACTCCTCTCATTGGAGGGCATTGCCATATACGCCTCTGTGGTCTAGTGGTCAGCGTGCCTGGCTACTACTCTGCATGCCTGGGTTCAAATCCTGGCCCGGGCAGTCGGCGTGCAGCTCACCCAGCTGTTCATCCTCCCTCTCGGGCTGGTCGATAAATGGGTACCTGGGGAAGCCTGGGGAAGGTAAACTGTGGTAACCCGGATGTCACACTGGCCCTGTGTCCCGGGGTAATGGGCTCCCTCCCACCACAGGCTCAAGGGCCAATGTTACGGAGATGAGCACCGAGGCCACGCGCTGCTACAGTGTATGCCCCCAACTTTACCTTTACCTACAAATGATACCAGAATGTATTACTTTGTTTCTCATAGGATGGGTGCCCCAACATCTGCATTTTCAGTTTTTTGGACCACCCCCCACCCACCCACACACCCACACACGCACTTTTTCAGTTAAACATGAAGTTTGGTCCACCACTGCAGGATTGTTTTGTTTTAATGATTGCCATCTTCTTATCTTCAGAAATATGATGAATTGTCGTTTTTTCAGAGTGGCAGTAGTAAACGTGCCTCAAGTGAGGATAGTGAAGGAGAGACACGTGGAGAGGAAGCCCACTGTGCTGCTCTGGTAGCTCAGATCAATAGGTCAGTCACCACTGCAAGATTATGTTGTGTATTTGTACTAACGAGAGGACGCGACAGTAGTTACTGAGGAGGTGACATTTATTCTTTTCAGATTCTCGTGAATTTTGCTGTGTATATGTCTTTGTGGCTTAGCTACAAGGTCCGCATTTCATTGAGATACAATCAGTATTAACCCGGTAGCAGCGGGGATCATGTTCCTTAATGGTCCCTCCAAGCAAGAAAAATGAGAAAAAATCATCACTCACACAAACCATTTCATAATATATATCAAAGCTTTTCTGATCAGTTTATGTATCATCTATTTTGGGGGGTTTATATCATGGCACAAATTTGGCCCGTCGCTGCTACCAGGTTAAGTGAGAAAAAAAAATAATAAACACTGAAAATGCCAATAAATGACATTAACATTCTTCACAAAATCTCGTAAATTTTTCAACATACTGTTTTGAAAATAAGTCTGGAGAAGACAGATACATATAGCTTTTCTTTTTTATTCATCGTGGCAGATTTTAGTTATATTTCATATATGGAAAATGAAATGAGAAATTTTGGTGCTTTTTATATAAATATCTTTTTTTTATTTATTTATTTATTTTTTTTTTTTTCTCATGATGAAAAGTTTTCCCTTTCTTCTGTAAAATGATACCTTTATATCTTCAGACACTTTAAAAACAACATGGAAATTGCACTCCAAATGTCAATAACTTTAGTTTTGAGATATGAGCCGTTTTATGTTGAAGAGTGTCTACCATGAGGTTTTTTGGGCTTAATGCAGCATAATTTTACACATTTTGGGGTAAGAATGACCAACAACGGCAAACCAGTGTTTATTATACCGGTATATAATATTCAGGCCTGTTTGCCACCTTGTCCCCTCCTCACAGGTGTGGGTTGTCAGGTTTTGGAAGCCTTCATACCGTTGGCTGTCTTCACTTATTTGTGGCCTCTTAGTTGTCAATAGTTTTCTTTTGTGGGTGATCTCTAACAAATTGATACAATGAATTCTATTTAATTTTAGGTACTTGGACCGTAACCGGATCAGCCAGTTTGTGTGCACCTTTCTCCTGGAGTCAAACTCAACTGGGGTGAGATGGCAAGCACATTCCCTAGTCTTGGCTCTGTATCGGCATTCCCCACCAAGAGACCAAGATATTCTTCTTACTCTAATGTGGTCTCTGTGGCCTCATCTCCCAACCTATGGGCGTAAAGCTGCACAGTTTGTGGATCTCTTGGGATACTTCTCCCTCAAAACACAGCACTGTGAAAAGAAGGTAAGTGCACATGCATCAACTGTGTTCATTGAGAAGAAAAACTTGGGTCATTAGACTTACTTAGTGAAAGAAAATGAAATCAAATTACTACTCGTGATAAGAGAAGAAAGTGGACCCATAGGTACCTGTATGTTTCCTTCATCAACAAGGTCATAGATCACTAAGGAAAAAGGAAACTTACCTTACAGGAAAATTTTTACAAACAAAATTTGTGATTTTTTCATGAGCCATTTACCTGACTGAAATTTAGTTATTACAAAGTGATATAATATTTCTGTATATGTGGTAAACTTCCTCCCAAAAATGCTCTTAACCCAGTAGCAGCAGGGATCATATTTCTTAATGGTCCCTTCAAGCAAGAAAAATGAGAAAAAATCACCCCTCACACAAACCATTTCATAATATATGTCAAAGCATTTGTGATCAGATTATGTATCATCTGTTTTTTGGGGTTTATAACATGGCACAAATTTGGCCCGTCGCTGCAACACGGTAAAGCCACAAATTTGGCCCGTCGCTGCTACCGGGTTAATGTGAAATTGCAAAAATATTAAATTGCAAAAATATTAATACCTTTTACAGGGAATTGTATGAATACATTCCATACATTTTATCACCCAGTATTACTTATGCACATTTATATGCCAAAATCCTGCAAATGAGCACATGGTACTTCATTGATAAAGATTAGCATCTATATTAGTTATAAATATGTTATCCTTGAATCAAGGGTATAAATAATATGTGTCGGTATTCAACTACACACTGTAAAAGGTAATGAGAAGAGATGTAGCCCCTAAGATACTGTATGTAGAGGTTAGTGGTTGAGCCACACCTCAACCATATTTGCTTAAAACACTAGTCAAATTTTACTCCTAAAACTCTTTTCTTATTTTCCATTTGCCTTCACACCTTACAGGAAATAGTGATGGAGATTGTATATCCTCATGGAGGTAGAATTGGTGGAGTCGACACGGCCCGCTAATCCCATTCATTGAGGTGAAGCCGACGAACTGTCAAATTTACGGCCAAAAGATGGGGGTGGGCGAGCCTGGCCGAGCCCATTAAGAGGGAGCCTGACCTGACAACACCTGACACCTGGCCGTAAAAATGACAGCTCGGGCGGATTCACTTAATTGGGCTGATGTCGACTTCACCAATTCTACCTCCATGTATATCCCCGTGCCATTTGTGTTGAAATGTTTCTGTTAATAAGTGTCATTGATATCTTCCAGGTCATTGAATACATCAACCGAGCTGTGACAGTCTTGCGCACCCAGTCTCAGCTTCTGGCCAACCACCCTAATGCCAATCTCTACAATTCACTTGCCTCACTGGTTGAGTTTGATGGCTATTATCTTGAATCTGAGCCATGCTTGGTTTGTAATAACCCTGAGGTTCCCTTCTCCAGTGTCAAGCTGTCAACAGTGAAGGTAGGCATTACATAATATTTTCTCTACTATAAAAATAGTTAATGATAAACATTACCTAGTTAGCTTGATAATTGAATTCTGAACTGACTGACTTTCCATTTTGTTCTCTAAAGAAATGTACATCAGATTCTCTAGTACGGCGGTTCCTAAACTTTTTACTACCACGCCCCTGCTAGGAGTTGGTCTTCCCCTCCACGCCTCCCTTGCGTCATAGCCCATGCTCTTGTTAAGATGAATGTTCCAAAAATAGAAATTCCAACTATTCCCCAAAGACTCGCCCCCCCTGGAAATCACAAATGCCCGCCTCGGGGGTTGGCATTTTGCATTATTGGTATACCCTATGGGTCTGAAATCATAGTATGTTATTTGTATGTGTTTACTTATTACTTCATGTGAATTTCATGAAATTTGGCTGACTTGCCGGGGTAACATATAAAAGAACAAAAAATTACACTTGCGTCACAACCTTTGTTTGTCAGTCAACTAATTTGAAAAAAAATACCATATCATGTACTTCTACAACTCCAAGTGATTACATTTTTGATTTTTTGGCTTGAGACTATAAAGCTGGACAAATTATATTTTTATATTTTCAGGTGGATTCTCGCTTTACAACAACAACTCAGTTAGTGAAGTTGGTTGGCAGCCACATGATCAGCAGACTCACCCTCCGTATTGCTGATCTCAAGCGCACAAAAATGGTTCGCACTCTCAATATCTTCTACAACAACCGCTCTGTGCAAGCCGTGGTGGAACTCAAGAACAAGCCCTGTAAGTTGCAGAGAACATCACATTTAATTTCTCTTTTACATAAGAACAGCTACATGGGAGGCTGTCTTAAAAGTGGTTTGGCTAGAAGCACTAAAAGAATAAATTATATATTTTTTTATGGAAAAATCAGAAATTAATTTTAGAGGGCCAGCACATCCAAAGGGCTCATCACACCAAATATAAATATGTCAGAAGACTCTTTCAAAGTCCAACTTTATTCTCATGGGCACATCTTTATTGTTTTTTAGGTACAACATACTGCCAGAGGGGGTTCACTCAGAAGTTAAAAGAAAGATGAAAATAGTGTTTTATAACATAAACACAGCCTGGTTGGTAGCTCAAAGCCACACTTTGGTGCTGATATGTAACACATGATGATTATGTTTAGTTTCTTGGCTTAACCCGGTAACAGCGACGGGCCAAATTTATGGCTTTACCCTGTAGTAGCGACGGGCCAAATTTGTGCCATGATTTAAACCCCCCAAAATAGATGATACATAATTTGATCACAAATGCTTTAATATATATTATGAAATGGTTTGTGTGAGGGGTGATATTTTCTCATTTTTCTCACTTGGAGGGATCATTAAGAAACATGATCCCCGCTGCTACCGGGTTAATCTAGGTTTATTCAATGGTGGCGATTCAAAATTGGTGTGTGCAGCATTACTGGAAATGCCTTGAGTTGAGCTCTCGGCCCAGCCGTTACGAAGGGATTAAGCAGCAAGCTCAACAGAGCACATTAATGATCTATCTTCTACCTCACCTCCAGTGATAATGGATGCATGATTGAAATGTCTATTCAATCCTGTACATAAATGAAGCTTATGGAAACTTTAGTAAAGCTGTCAGGAAGCCTTGGAGTGACAAAAAACATGATAATAGTTTTTTTAAATCTTCTTTTCCAGCTATGTGGCATCGTGCAAAGAAAGTAACACTGTCTGCTGGGCAAATTGAGGTCAAGATAGACTTCCCACTGCCAATCATTGCCTGTAACCTGATGTTTGAGTATACAGACTTCTATGAAAATCTTCAGGTAGAGTATTTTATACTTATGTGATTTTTTTTCGTTAATGTGTGTTTGACAAGTTGTAACCAGACTTTATATAAGTACAAAACCATGGAGAACTGAACTGTGCTTTCTTGAGAATCAGTTGAATATTTTCCTTTGTCCCATGTTTGCAAGTGTATAAGATGACTCTCAAAGTTTCCATACATGATGTGGGCTGGAAAAGGCGCACCTAACATCACCGTGGCCGATCCAGGATTCAGTACATCTCCTAACTTATAGGCGGTAATGTTATAATTGTATTTCATAAAGAATCCTTAGAACCAAAAACTAACTAAAATTATAGGTATTCTTTTTCTTCAACAGAACATTGAATAAACAACAGAACAATAATATGAAAATACGTATATATTTTATATGGCAACTCTGGTCCGAGGCAGCAGCGCATGCCATTTTGCGGGTTTCAGATACCTTAGATAAGCATATTTTTACTGCACAAAGCAGGTGATGGCACTTATTGTGAGTTTGTGAGCTTTCATATTTATCTATTTGTGTATATTTCATGGAGGCAAAACTTACATTACTAGTTTCATTTTTACTAGTGACACGAATTTGTGACTGTTTATCACAATAGAATTTAACTCTAATAAGTGAATCAGACTCCACGGAAACATTACTAGTGTGTGTATAAATGAATACAAAGATAAGCACATACTTTGATTTAACTCTAGGATGTCCCGTGGATCATTAATAAATAAGAACAAAAAATCTGGATAGGCTACTCTTTAGCCCACTACTGCCTCTCGCGGCACAAAAACAGTCCCTCTGCCAAGTTTGTACCCCACATTTGGTGATGTTAGGTGTGCCTATTATACTCTGTGTGAGAGGACTTCCTAAATCAGGAGTTATATGTAATTTGCTGTCCCAGGAACTCATTTTTGTATCACTACCCACTGACCATGAAAGTGTATAGTGTTAGCAAATGACTGCACTATTTGGGTAAATTTCATGAGCCATCATATTTAGCTTAGCCCTGCTGAGGTATCATTAAATTTTTTTGTGGTATTGGTATCACGAGTCATAATCGTGACAAACATTTAAAGGGCTATATCTCTGGAACTAAACTACCTGGAGGGGTCTAGTTCCTTGCATCCTACACTTCAAACATTATTTTTTAAGGTATTTGGAGATAATGAAACAATTCTGAAAAAAACTTTTATTTGAACACTGAAAAAAATAAGTCGCCTGTAAATACTTGTTTTGCCCGGGTTCTGCGTCAAAATAGTGTACCATGAGACCTTAGCAGGGTTAACTACCTGCAAGTTTGGGAGCAGCGATTAGCAGGCTTTATTATTTATTTATTTTTTTATTTTTTTATTTATTTATTTATTTATTTATTTATTTATTTTTTTTTTTTTTTTTGTGTGTGTGTGTGTGTGCCCTTGAGCTGCCTCCTTTGTTGTAAAAAAATAAATAAATAAATAAATAAAAAAAGTCTGCACTGGTCAATGATGAAAATGACAACTTGTAGCTATTTTAGTAGTTAGTTATGAAGTACAAACACAGCAGTACTACCAACCCTCAGAATTTTGATAAGTTCTCAATATGATAATGAACACTAAGGAGTAGAGTCACGAGATCTGCTTCAGACCTGAAAACTGTGGTAGCTCTCGTTTGTAACAAATAACTCAACCATAATTTGTACTCCTTATGTCACCTTATTTTGTCCTGTGGGCATTGCCATGGGGATATTCTTGAGACAAATTTCACAAGATAAAAAAAAATTGTATTAGATGCTGATGTTGGTAATTTCAAGACATTTTAAAATATTGAAGGAAACTGAAGGATTAAGGTGAGTATTTGGCAGTGTCCTCCATCATTACAATGACCACATAACCAGTGGCTGTAGAGGTTAGGATTCTATACTCAGCATTTAGGATAACCCTAAATTTGGGACTTTTTTGGGGTCAGGAGTTTTCCTATTTATTGGCAAATGGTATCAGTGCATGTAAGTATCAACTAAATTTAGAAGACTATTAGAACATTCCAAAATGTAAGGTCACTGATATCTCAACCCCCTATAGGCCTCAACAGAGACCCTCCAGTGCCCCAGATGTTCAGCAGCTGTGCCAGCCTCCCCGGGTGTGTGTGCCAATTGTGGGGAAAATGTTTACCAGTGTCACAAGTGCAGGTAATTATGTCGTCCAGACAAGTTTTCATTTGTCTCCTTTTGAAGATACTGATATGCCTTGTCAGGTCCAGTGGACATAATTGTACTTTCTGGATAAGAGATGACCATATGCAAGACCTTTTCATGAAATTTATTCACTAACTGCTGTGTATGGTAGTGGACATTGTCCACTACCATACACAGCACTTAGTGAATAAATTTCATGAAAAGGTCTTGGATGGATACAGTCATCTCTTATCCAGAAAGTACAATTAATGCATGTGAAAACACAGTTGTGCAAGCATCGTAAGAACATTCAAATCTTGCATTGTGGATGTGGACAGGGAGTTAAATTGAGCAGTGATGTAATGCTGACTTGCCTGATGGGAGAGCCTCCCATAACTCACTTAGCCAGGGGGGTACCTCTTTGGCCGACTGGTTAAGGAGTGGCTCTCCCGTCTCACTGGTCGCGGGTTTGATCCCCGGCGCCGGCAAACCTTTCCTTGTCTGGATTAATTTCTCGTGTGTTTCGTTACACGCAGAGGTCGTATTGGAGTCTTGTAATGTAGCAAATTCTGGCATGTCAGTGACAGCTTCCACTGGGTGAATTCATACTGCATGAAATCATGCTCCTATTCAAGTACTCAGGCTTGGGCTGATTCTTACTTTGAACTTTTAAATTATTCTCAGAATTCTGACTTGTAATGGCATGAATTTTTTAACCCTCAAACTGTGGAATATGAGTGGACAAGAGTCCTTTCTGTGCAAATTACTGGCCCTTAATTTAAACCTTCCAGAGCAAAAGGAGTTACAACATATATCATTATTTTCGTCTCGGTTGTATGCAGCCCCTAAAGATATTTTTTTCGAGTAGATTTGCACATTTATTATGTGATTATGCTCATTAGATGAAGGCAGTTGAGGTGCTGTCAAAGCCTCAATGTAAACTTGTCACAGCCAATGGGTTAATGAATGTTGTATCAGGAAACTGAGCTTCTGCAATGGAAAAAAATGTGTTAAAATCACAGTATTGTAGGAGTTAAAATTTGTACACCAAGTTAACCTTTGCTAGGGCTCTGACTTCTACTTCCTTCATGTTTTTACTAAATACTTTATCTGAGAATCATATATCTATAAGGTACCAAGTGCCACTTATTGAAAAGGGAGATTAATGCAATCAGAGTTTGGCGAACTTTGAACTGCGATGACTTTGTAACTAATGAAGATATTTTGATAGTTTTTTATATGTAGCCCAAAGTACTGTCTTTTTAGAGGGATCTAATACAACCAATATTGAAGCTTGAAGAACGTTGAAAAATCATTTTGCGTAAAGCTCGAATAGTAAGTCAGTCCAGCAACTATCTTTCCCAGACCATTATAGTCTAGTGGTCAGTGTGCCTGGCTACTACTCCACAGGCCTGGGTTTGAATCCTGACCCAAGGCAGCGTACAGCTCACCCAGCTACTCGTCCTCCTTTAGGGCTGGTTGTTAACCCGGTAGCAGTGACGGGCCAAATTTGTGGCTTTACCGTGTAGCAACGACAGGCCACATTTGTGCCATGATATAAACCCCCAAAAATAGATGATACATAATGCTTTGATATATATTATGGAATGGTTTGTGTGAGGGGTGATTTTTTCTCATTTCTCTCACTCGGAGGGACCATTAAGAATCATGATCCCCGCTGCTGCTGGGTTAAATGGCACCTGGGGAAACTTGGGGAAGGTAAATGTGGCAATCCTGGATTTCACATTGGCCCGTATCCCACCGTAAATTGGTTCTTATTTACCTCAGGCTCAAAGGGGCAGCCACAGCCACACAGCTATACCATATGCACCCACCTTTACCTTTACCCATGGGTCATTCCTTCCTCTTCCCACCACACTCATATGTCAATGTCTCCAATTATCAGATTAAAGGCTAGGTACAAATTATAGCCCCCCCCCACCCCCCTCTCTCTCTCTCTCTCTCTCTATCTCTCTCTTACCACCACTCTCTATTACCAAGCCTCTAGATAACTTAAAATCCTTAGTTTCAATGCAAAAAGCATTTGCAACCCTGACAAAAAAAATACCGGAAACAGTAACGCCAACATTTGTTTATGCAGTAAAACATTGCAAAAAATCAATAAATATATACACACCTACCCGGCAATCAGAAGGCAAGTCATATAGAATGATCAATTTCTAGAAAGAAAATTTATCCCAAATGGTTTCTGAGCAACTCATCTCAAATAATATTCTCTTCTTCAGTTACATAAACAACGGCGAGATCAGAGGTAAAACATACCTTTAACAACAGTGGGACGTGCACTACTGACAGCCACTCTCTCTGGACCCATAATCTCTCTCTCTCTCTCTCTCTCTCTGTGTGTGTGTGTGTGTGTGTGTGTGTGTGTCTGTGTACGTAAACCTAACGTAGTACACGTCATATGAATATTTGTTAACGAAGCGAATGAGCGAGTGTACGAGAAGACAAAATACAGACTATGTGAATGCATATGTCCGGTTGTGCACTTTTTAACCCTTTCCATACGTGACGCAGACACCACAGTATAGAAAGTGTTAAGAGGAAATGGAAGATGATTAATCCTCTTCTAAACCTCTTAATCCTCTTCCATATCCTCTTAAGAGGTTTAGAAGACGATTAAGAGGAAATGGAAGAGGATTAAGGGGTTTAGAATAGGATTAACCCTTTCCATACCGTGACACTGATGGTGATGCCGACGTCGGCGTTGCTGTATTGAAGGGGTCAAGGCTTAACCCGGTAGCAGCGACGGGCCAAATTTGCGGCTTTACCGTGTACCAGCGATGGGCCAAATTTCTGCCATTATATAAACCTCCCAAAATAGATGATGCATAAACTGATCACACATGCGTTGATATATATTATGAAATGGTTTGCGTGAGTGATGATTCTTTCTCATTATTTTACTTAGAGGGGTCTTTAACCTAACCCAACCTAAGAAACATGACCCCCGCAGCTACCAGGTTAAAGTGACACTTTTTCTCGTCACTATTTCAAATGCCCCTTTTTTTTCACACGTTCACCAGGGATTATTGTGAGGGAGCTTTTGTTGTTAGTGGTCATTTATTATTTTGCTCAGCTGATCGACTGCCTTGTTTGAATCCCCCCCACCCGTGGTGAGTTGTTTGGTTAACAAGTGGTAACGACAGCTGAGCAACCCTGCAAGATGGCGCCACTATAAACACACGCCTGCACCAGAACGGGCTGGGCAAACCATCAGGCCCCACCGGGAATGAACCTACTGGCACAATAGGCCGTGACGTAAAAAATAAAAATAAATAAATAAAAAATCCCCCAACCATTACTGAGTGTAGTAATGTGGGCTTGAGGGTATTACAATAAGTATAATATGCAGATACAGTGTTTGATGAGAAGCTATGTTCAAAGAGAGGTATAATAGACACTAAATGTATGTAAATCAGCCTCCCAATAACCAATTAGAATTTCTCCAACTGATTCTTCAATTCAGCTATCATGCATTTCTGCTATCATCATGCTCAGTTTCATAACTAATCAGGCAAGATAGGAGGTGGATGAGTGTGCCTGACTGTCATAGAAAGAAACATTCATTAGTAAATCATTTGCCTGGTATGATATGCCTAAATTTGAAAAAGAAAGTGGCATAAACTTCATGGTTAATACGCAATAATACAATGAGATTTTGACGACCACGTATTTGCAAAAAGTTTACGTAAATTACAGTACAGTTTATAGTATGTACAGCTGGTGAATCATGCTTTTTGTGATATTTTTTGCTGCTTTCAATAAGAGAAATGCTTGATCAGTTTCAGGTGTAAAGTTGCTCTCAGTGTTTTGCTTCAGGTCTTGAGACTTTTGGGGGGTTGGGTGAGCACCAAACATTTGCGGAAACTCTATTTGGGGGGGTCTGTGTTCCCTAACTCCACAAATAGAGGAGGACAGGTGTGAGCAGTGCTTTTTCCTCTATATTTTCATAGTTACTTGAGTTTTTTACGAAAGCCGTGATCAGCAGCGACGGGCCAAATTTGTGGCTTTACCGTGTAGCAGCGACGGGCCAGATTTGTGCCATATTATAACCCCCAAAAATAGATGATACATAAACTGATCACAAATGCTTTGATATATATTATGAAGTGGTTTGTGTGAGGGGTGATTTTTACTAATTTTTCTCGCTTAGAGGGACCATTAAGAAACATGATCCCCGCTGCTACCGGGTTAAGAGAAGCAAATGAGAGGTATTGAATATATGTTTCCTTCAGACTGAGGGACCTGGTGGCGCAGTGCTTACATGGAGTTTGAAAAGTCTCCCATTGGCAAATATGGGTGACATAACTTCCAGAACTAATATATATAACATTCCTCAGGGCCATAAACTATGATGAGAAAGATCCATTCCTCTGTAATGCTTGTGGGTATTGCAAGTATGCCAAGTTTGACTACACTTTACAATGTCGTCCATGCTGTGCAGTCGATCCAATTGAAAATGAAGATGACCGCAAAAAAGCAGTTCTGAGCATCAACACCCTTCTTGAAAAAGCAGACCGATACTACAAACAACTTCAAGGATATAAGCCTACACTAGAGGTATAAATATGTATTGTTTGCCTAATGGTATGCAGTATTGCCTCATCTCAATTAATATTGTGTAAAGTGAAGTTATGTTTTAGATAATTGTTCATTTTCTGCATCAGATTTCTATTTTGATTAGACAGCAAAAATATGTTTAAATTAATACAATTTTCTTTTCTTTGCATATCAAACAAGATGTATTTATAATCGTAAAAAATGACTTGTTTTAGAATGATATTTTAAAGCATATTTTTCTTTACATATATTCAGGAAATCCCAATAGCAGGATGTTTCGAATCTTGAAAAATTATATAAAATCTTTAGCACTTATTTGCTTCACTCTGAGAGCATTAGGTCTTGTTTGTACAGTTGCTGGTGGTACGTATCAGTGAGCAGGGAGCAACGCGCAGTGTTGACGAGGGCACCTCAGGGGGCACCCAGGTCAACAGAACCATTCAGCAACTTGCCCAGAAGTATTGTGGAGATTGCAAGAACTCTTTTGATGATTTATCTAAAGTCATTCAGGTAAGTAGTTTATCACTTTTATTGTGTAGCCCTCTTTAATCATGATAATTTTCAGAGTCCCCTTCATCATATTTTGAGGGCTTCGTGGTGCAGTGGTTAGCACACTCGGCTCACAACCGAGAGAGCCCGGGTTCGATTCCTGGGTGGAGTGGAAAAATTAGGGTGGATTTTCCGATACCCTACTCCCCTGTCCACCCAGCAGTGAATGGGTACCAGGTATTAATCGGGGGTTGTGTCCCGTCTCCTGGGATCTGTTCCCTTCTCCTATAATTCCTTCCCCTTCTTCTCTCTCCAGCACATGACCACAGATGTTGCGCTGACTAAACAAAACTTTCCAAACTAGTTTTTCATCATATTATTCAGAAAAGTTTAAAGTATACTAGGAACAGGAGAACATCACATTACTGAAAGAAAAGATTGACAGAGAAATTGCTCATACAGCCAGCCATTTCATACTAGTGCAGGGTCTTTTATACCTTTTATGCTGAAGTAGCTGTGGATTTCCAGACAACTACTTACACTAACCAGCCACTATACCCCTTTTACCTTTTAACAGCGACGAGGCAAATTTGTGGATTTACCAGACAACTACTTACCATGTAGCAGCGACAGCCACTTTACCATGTTAACCGGTAACAGCGACGGGCCAAATTTGTGGCTTTACCGTGTAGTAGCGACGGGCCAAATTTGTGGCTTTACCATGTAGCAGCGACGAGCCAAATTTGTGGCTTTACCATGTAGCAGCGATGGGCCAAATTTGTGCCATGATATAAACCCCCAAAATAGATGATACATAAACTGATCGCAAATGCTTTGATATATATTATGAAATGGTTTATGTGAGTGATGATTTTTTTCTCATTTTTCTCGCTTGGAGGGACCATTAAGAAACATGATCCCCGCTGCTGCCGGGTTAACTGGAGTAGTTAGTTACCTTTATCGCTGTTATAGATGTTTGTGCCGTAATCTTCGGTATGCCACGAGCAACATGAAATGACCAAAACAGAAGTAAACTCCAACAAAGAGCAACCCAAAGATAACAAACCTGGAAATGGTCTTCAGGTTTGATATCTTTGGGGTTGGTAAGCAGTAACTATGAACACAATGAAACGACATTCAACCACCCAGTGACACCAGGGATTCAGACTTTAACTGTATCATGGCTGGAAGCAACTGACTAGCTTCCACACTACCTTTCTCAGTGACCTTGTATATCCGCGGGACAAACATGGTGCTCGTATACCAAGTCACCGCTCCTAAATCAAGGCATTTATTGTTGGATTTTTTTGCTCGTAAATCAAAACGCTCGTAACCAAGGCACTTGTAAACCGAGGCTTGACTGTATAGCTTAACACTTGCAGCTCCATACTACACTTCCACTATCAAGGTAATGGTCATTCTAGTTGATTATGCTAACTACCATCTTGAAAATAGTTTAAGAAAATTAATATAGACACATGAATGCCAATAGGGAAACAGTTTAATCACTTCTGATATAATGTAATTCCCTGGATAGAGAAAACTAGCCTCCTTCATTTGTGAGAATATTATACTTTATTATACTTTACTATTATCCTTTATCTTCTATACGCCTCCGTGGTCTAGTGGTCAGCGTGCCTGGCTACTACTCCGTGGGCCCGGGTTCAAATCCCGGCCCGGGCAGTCGGCGTGCAGCTCACCCAGCTGTTCATCCTCCCTCTCGGGCTGGTCGATAAATGGGTACCTGGGGAAACCTGGGGAAGGTAAACTGTGGTAACCCGGATGTCACACTGGCCCTGTGTCCCGGGGTAATGGACTCCCTCCCACCACAGGCTCAAGGGCCAATGTTACGGAGATGAGCACCGAGGCCACGCGCTACTATAGCATATGCCCCCGACTTTACCTTTATAAAATGATAAAAAAAAAAAAGTTTCCATTTTTAATTTTCCCTTGCTCATTTGTTGACATATTTTATTAACCCTCTCGCGCACCATAAGTTTCAATAAGTTTTCTTTTCCGCTCTCATTTCAAACATCGGGTCTCGCCGGTTGAGGCATTTTTTTTTAGCGTGCTGAAAATTTTTGTTTCTCAGTTACTTTCTTCCCCCAAACCTGCATTTATCATTATACATAATATGTCAATGGCTTCCTTGTTTGTTGTAGTTTTTCATGAATCAATCAAGAAATAATAATAGTAATTCATAGGACCGTTTATGGACATGGAATAAAGTGAGCATAAATAATTTTTCTACTTAGGTCATGTTCCCACCTCCATAACTAAAAACTTAGTGTCAACTTTTCAAGGTAGATGTATTCATAATAGCAGAATTTTATCAGGATTCTTATTGTTCCTTCAAATCTCCAATCGGACAATTAGCACCATGAAATATTTGCGGAGAAGTAAAAATATTGAGTAGGGGAAGAGGGAGCGGGTCCAGCGGGGACAGAAGTACGACTCCTGTCCTGTCTTGTCCTGTCCTCCACGCTGTCCCATTCCGTGCCTTCATTTCCTTCTGAATCTAAGTCTTTTTCACTCATCACTTTTTCTTGCAAAGTGAGGAATGCTTTCTGTTTCACGCTCACCACTACTTTCACTGTCTGAGTACAAGAGTGGGTAATATTCCTCAGGTTTCAGGGGTCTCCGTGCCACTACGTATTTACGCCCTTACGTAATTCACAAAATATAATACACTACCGCCTGTAAAGAGAATAGAAAACAAATAACACCCAATCAAATCACTGTATTACACTATATAACACTATTATTACTGTTATGTGGTGGGCTGCATGGGCCCACAAAAAGTCTAAAGCCCACAGCAGCGAGACGTGCAGATTGACTGATTAGAGAGTGACCGGAAACTGTCTTTCGTTTTCTCAACCACACTCAGATCTGTGCATGCGGAGAATGTTGCCAATTAGTTCATTTTGGAGAGGGTGAGGAAACTTACCCTCAAACAAAAAATGACGCGATTGGAGTAAATATACCTATTTAAAAGTAATAACTACCAATGGCGTCACGGTGCACTTTGGCCCTAAAAATGTTTACATGCCGTCAGCGTCACGGTGCTCGAGAGGGTTGAGATACAGATTAATTTTATTCTCAATTTTAGTCCAGGATCATTTGACAAGATATTTTTATTCATTGAAATTCATATCATATATTATCCGTCTCTCCATCTGAAAATAGTTCATCTCATTCACATGTAAATTGTTCAGTATTTACCTTATCTTTTCTTGTCATTCAAACTAAGACCCGAATCCTCTAGTAATTCTTCAGGACGTGGCACAGTTAATAATCAATTCAATGACTCTCGGTACCATCGGATGAAATCATAAGTCAATGAATATTTGGTTTAAACTATTATTTCTAAAATACTTTGCATGTTATTTGACAAAGTGTTGGCTGTGCAGCTTATGTTTGGGCACTCAATCAAAGTATGTTCAATTGTGCTTTCCCTGTTTTTGAAAGTAAGCAACCCTGAGGTAAAAAGTAATCCTATCCCAAGACTGTTTAAGTATCTTTGGACATTCTCTAATAACAGACCACCCCTTTCTTCTTGTAGTTCTTATGGTCAAGATCAACATTAGTTATAAATTCTTTCTCTTAAATTACTGTCCTGACTTAATTTTGTTCATTCTATATTTTATTCCATTTTATGATTGTATGAAGTATCCAATTTTCATTTCCCAGAATTTCTTTCATGATATTTAAAAAAAAAAAGTGAAAATAACCAACAAATTATTGTTCTCTCCGTCAGCGAGTTCAGGCTTCTCGACGTGAGCTAGTGAACTTTGATCGGTCTCAGAAGGAAGGAGGAAAGAAAGCAGTGATTTCTCCCTTGAATCGTGCTGGCATTGCCCACAACACTGTAGAAGGTGCTGTAGCTGGGGGTCGGTGTTACGGGTGTGCTGCTGCTGCCACAGAACACTGCATCACTTTACTGAGAGCTTTGGCAACCAACCCAGCATTACGGGCAGCACTATGTCAGCATGGACTCATCCACAATCTTATGGAGTACAACCTCCGGCGAGGCACCGTACAGGTACTGTGAACATCATTTAATTGTATGATCAAGGAAAATGTTCCATGAATATTGTGTACACCCATCTTAACAGTAGTGATTGAGAACAGCATCAAACAGTTGTGGTTTAAATGCATCTCACTGGTAAAGAAAGTGCTATTGTGTGCAGATATTTCTTTCACTGACACAGATATTATTATGAAGCATTTTTTCAATGATTATACACAGTTCACATACACTATTGTTTATGCTATGCTATGCCCTAACTATGCTGTCATGTATGTCAATACAGTTGAAGATTCAAACAAGTTTGATAGGCCTATAGATTGGTAACAGGTGCTCATTCACAGGTCTTCAACAGCTGCAATTTTTCATGACTGCATTTTTTATATTTTATATATATATATATATATATATATATATATATATATATATATATATATATATATATATATATATATATATATATATATATATATATATATATATATATATATATATATATATATATATATATATATATATATATATATATATATATATATATATATATATATATATAAACGCACTAACTGTCTGGATCCATTCATACTCTTTTGTTCCCTTGCACATTCTTACGTAAAGAATGCCATTTTGATTCCCATACTTTGCAGAAATTGTCACTGGTGTTGATTTACAGGTTCGCAGTGAGGTCCGTCAGTTGCTGTGCCTCTTAACCAAGGACGACCTCACAGCCACACAGGAGCTCAATCAGCTCATCATGGAAAAAATAAGCATTGCTCTACACTCCCATGTGAGCTCTCCTGACCTTGCTGCAACTGTTAGACATGAAATGGGACTCCTTGCAGCCTCAGCTCAGAAGGAAGACTCCTGCTGGGAGTACAGACTGAGGTTAGTTTTAAAACATTTATTTTTATTTTTATTTTGTTATTTATTTATTTATTTATTTATTATTTTTTTTTTTACAGCAGAGGAGACAGTGCAAGGGCATAAAAAAAGAAAACAATAATGAAAAAAAAAAAAGCCTGCTACTTACTGCTCCTAAATAGAGTAGAGTGGCCAAAAAGAGAAATCAGTTTCGGGAGGAGAGGTGTCCTGATACCCTCCTCTTGAAAGAGTTCAAGTCGTAGGCAGGAGGAAATACAGATGAGGGAAGATTGTTCCAGAGTTTACCAGCGTGAGGGATGAAAGAGTGAAGATGCTGGTTAACTCTTGCATAAGGGGTTTGGACAGTATAGGGATGAGCTTGATCAGAAAGTCGTGTGAGGCGAGGCCGCGGGAGGGGGGGAGGCATGCAGTTAGCAAGTTCAGAAGAGCAGTCAGCGTGAAAATATCAATAGAAGATAGAAAGAGAGGCAACATGGCGGCAGAATTTAAGAGGTAGAAGACTATCAGTAAGAGGAGGAGAGCTGATGAGACGAAGAGCCTGTAGATGTTCATTATTGCATTTTCATTTTCTTTAGTATAGCATGGAAAAATGCTAAATTATTGTGTAGAGTTGAGTCCAAGTTAGAAATTAGAGGCAGAGTCTGATAATTTTGGCTAGAATCAGAGTTAGAGCCTTGATCAGGTTCAAGCCATAGACTCATACAATTTGTGAATATGTGCAATGAACAGCCTCTATTTATTTATTTATTTTTGCTGTTGTTGTAATTGGCCTTAAGAGGATAATCCGCCATTGATTAATATGAAGTTTTTCAAAGATCTACGAAATTGAGTTACATGTTCTGACTTCACAGATCTACGAAATTGAGTTACATGTTCTGTCTTCACAACTTGGTCTTAACCCGGTAGCAGCGACGGGCCAAATTTGTGACTTTACCCTGTAGCAGCGACGGGCCAAATTTGTGCCATGATATAAACCCCCCAAAATAGATGATACATAATTTGATCACAAATGCTTTGATATATATTATGAAATGGTTTGTGTGAGGGGTGATTTTTTCTCATTTTTCTTGCTTAGAGGGATCATTAAGAAACATGATCCCTGCTGCTACAGGGTTAAGACATCAAACTATGGATTTTTTCAGTTTAAATTACAGCATCAAAGGGATTTTAATGTCCATTGGCACCCACTGCGTCACCAGGTTATCTGTTACCAGCTTCAGTAGTTTCCTTCCCCAAGTATTGTCACCAACCTCCGTTTCATAATCTTAACATTTCACTTTGCAATTGAAGTCTCCTGTTAATATTATCTTTTTATTTATTTTTTTATTTTGTCTGTCAGTCCCCGTACTGTATCTTCCAGCATAGTGTTATATCTTACTTCATTCCAACTTCTGGTTTTAGGGAGACATAGGCTGTTATTATGTTATTCTTCTCTCCACCTTTTACCAGTACCTGCACGGCCATCACCTCCACACTGTCCTTTCCATATCTCACTTCAGTCACTCTCAAGTTTTGTCTCGTCATTATCATCACTCCTCCTCCCTTCCCTTCCTTCCTATCTTTCCTCCAAATGTTGTACTTGCTCTTTCCCTCCAGCACAAGTTCCAGTTCTTTTACAACCTTTGTTTCAACTATACATGTAATATCTGGGTCACTCTCCCTTGAATAATAAGTTAGTTCAATTTTCTTTGACGCAAGACCATCTATGTTTGTGTACGCAATCTTTAAACCTTTCTTCCCTTCTCCCTTTCTTTCCCCTCCTTCTATCAACACCTTACTCCCTCCTTTCGCTTCCTATCCACCACTTGTTCAGTTTTTTGTTCTTCATTCTCCAAAAAAAAAGTCTTCTCTTTTGATCTTTCATCATTTCTCTTTTTCACTTCATTTAGTATTTCGTTAACTTTCATTCATCCTCTTTCTCCTCACATATATTTGCTTCAGAGTTGTTTAGTTTCCATGACCTATTTAGTATAGTTTCTCTTGCTATTTGGGACCTTAGCTTTATCTCCAGTGGTCTGTTTTTTCCTTCCTCATATCTTCCCAGTCTAGTTATTTCATCTTCTTCCTCTATCTTTTCCTCCTCTTCAGTATAGTCCCGTCTCTATATCTACATTCATCCAGCCTTTCCTTCATTTGATGGACACTGCTCGCCTCCACCACCTCTTTCCGCAAGCTGTTCCATGTGTTAACACTTCTATGTGGAAAACTATACTTTTTCAAGTCACTCAAACAGGTTCCTTTATTAAGTTTCTTTCCATGTCCTCTCAGCCCCTGTGTTCTCACAGTAGAGAAGAGATCATCTCTATCCACCTCATCAAACTTATTTACCAACTTAAACAGCATGATCAGATCTCCTCTCTCCCTTCTTTGTTCCAGTGTCGTCAAGTCCATCTCCTTCAATCTGTCTTCATATTTCATATTTGAGAGTTCTGGGACCATTTTAGTTGCAATTCTCTGTATCCTTTCCAACTTTCTGATATCCTTCTTTTTGTGAAGCAAGAATGCAGGGGCTGAGAGGACATGGAAAGAAACTTAATAAAGGAACCTGTTTGAGTGCCTTGAAAAAGTATAGTTTTCCACATAGAAGTGTTAACACATGGAACAGCTTGCGGGAAGAGGTGGTGGAGGCGAGCAGTGTCCATCAAATGAAGGAAAGGCTGGATCAATGTAGATATGGAGACGGGACTATTAGAGCTTAGCTTGGGCCACCTAGACTACAAATAGGTAAATACAAAATAGGTACATTCACATACCTGGCATTTCACTCTTCTTTCTTCTTCTTTTTCTTCTCTACCTTATTAATCCCTGACGGGGTCGCCGCTCTTATATGTTGTCGCCAGTAACGTCTGTCTTGCGCGTCCTGTTCTTCTAGTCCCAGTTGCTCCATGTCTCTCTGGACTCCACTCTCCACCTCAGTCTCTTTCTTCCCCTCATCCTCCTCCCCTCCACTTGCTTCCTCCATGCCAGCTTTGCAGGGTTTGCCTCCTGCATTCTAGTTAGATGGCCATACCATCTCAAGCGTGCCTCTCTTGCCTTCTCCGAGATTGACACAACTCCTGCTTCCGCTCTGATGTCCTCATTTCTTCTTCTTTCTCTCAAAGATATTCCCATCAGCCATTGCAGCATTCTCATCTCTGTCCTCTCCAGTTGTTTCTCCTCCTTCTTCAGTGCCCATGCATTTCACTCTCCTACTCCACATATAGATAACATCAAGTGAACTTGGAATAGACAGCCAGCTGAACAAACACACTGTGAACTGGGAGAGTCACAAGTGTCTGCATGGGTGTGGTGTGTTATTTGGTGCACTGCTTTGGTCTTTTTCAGTATTTTTCAGTTTTCCTGTTGATTTTTCTTGATGTTACACCAAATATCCAAAATAGACCCTCGTCTGAAAATTCAGAACCATCAGGATTTCCAAAGTGTTGGATGCTGGATTGTTGGACTTTTATTGTATGTAATGCATTAACCCTTTCCTTGCGCGCGGGACGGGACGTGACTATCCCCTCAGTCGCAATCAGGCAGCCTAATGGGGGGTCTCTTTTAACCTCTGTATCTCGAAAACTATTCATCACAACTAAAAACCAAAAACACCATTGGAAAGAGGAGGTCCAGATCTATAGGAGTCGGTTATGTATGCCTCTCTTGCGAACGTACATGCATGTTCAGGGAGTGTTGAATGTTAACACTTACGTCGGTGTGTGCAGGATGATCAGCCATATTGAGAGAACTGCGGACATCTCTCCTTCAGATTCTGGCAAGGTAGTATTGCCAACTGCAATATTTACAACTATTTGGTCAAAGAATCAGTCTGGTGATAGGTGAAGCTATGCAAAAATGCCGCTATATTGGGCAAGAACATCCACCAGTTACTCGTCCGTAGATTTGCCGCGCTGGGCTGATATAATTTTCCACCAAATTTAGTGAAGAACCCACTCAATTGGCAATCCTGTGTTGTGAGAATTAGTGTTAGAACACTCTCATACGCGGGAGATTTGAGTGCGGGTGGAGCTCGCAGCGAGCGTTTAGCACCACCAGCAAATACGCTTAACGCTCGCTGCGAGCCTTTGGCAATGAAAGGGTTAAGAAACACTGGCTTAACCCTTTGACTGCAGATTTCCTACAAGAAGACATCACCAAACTACAGGAATGGAACAAAAAGTGGCTGCTACAATTCAATGAAGAAAAATGTAAAGTCCTGCACCTTGAGAGGGGATATCCAGCACACCAATACCACATGGGAAACACTCCACTATCCACCACAGAGGCAGAGAAAGACCTGGGAGTATATGTTACCAGGCTACTAGTAAAAGCCAAATCCGTGCCAATCGCAGCGGACGGGTTAACAAGTGTTTTTGATAGTAAACTTGACGGATAAACATTTTACTGATGGAAAAGTGTCGGACTGGCCCATCGCTGGTATGGTCTTAACAGCCTTTTATGGAAATATGGAAATACAGAAGCAGAAATAAGGATTTCAATAATTAAGTGAATACGAGCTGTAAGGCAATCCAAGAGAAGTATGAAAGGCAGCATATAAGCATGGAAGTAATCAAATTAATTAAGAGATAAAAGAATTATGCTAACCCTGACCATTTTCTTTGAAACTTGAACATTAGATAAGGCAGGAGCAGCAAGATTGTGTGCAGTAGAGGCAAGCTATTTGTGAAGAGAACAGCTTTCCCAAGGCATTAGTGATGTCAAAACAATACAGTTGTCCCTCAAATAGTATGGTTTCCAATAGTTCGGTTGTGGTTTTCTGTGGATTTTCTAAGAAGATTTTTAAGGATTTTTAAATATCCCAATGAGCAAGAAATTTACAAATCCTAAAAGATCTATGACAATCTGTATAAAACCGAAACCGAACTATTGGAAACCGTACTATTTGAGGGACGAATGTATATGATATAAAACGTGATAAAAATTGATTTAAGATAAAATATTTAGTTGTGTAAATCACTGTCAAAGGATTTATGCATACATTTGTGTTTTTGTTATGTGCAGTCCTTTATTCTTATGTGAGACTCAAAGCAGTCACGGAATAGAGTTAAAATGGTTCTTCATTTTGTAAAAGAAAATGAAGTGCATGAAGATGTCCAATTTCTGTATCCTCCTGTAGTACACTTTAGCTTTTAATTCCCTTTTGTGTACTGCCAAGTAATGATTATTCAGTTTTCATCCATATTTTGCGGGGGCTTCGTGGTGCAGTGGTTAGCACACTCGGCTCACAACTGAGAGAGCCCGAGTTCAATTCACGGGCGGAGTGGAAAAATTTTGGCGGCTTTTCCGATACCCTACACCCCTGTCCACCCAGCAGTGAATGGGTACCAGGTATTAATCGGGGGTTGTGTCCCGTCTCCTGGGATCTGTTCCCTTCTCCTATAATTCCTTCCCCTTCTGTCTCTCTCCGGCATATGACCTCAGATGTTGCGCCGATTAAATGAAACTTTCCAACTTTTCCATATTTTGCTTTCAGGTGTGTGGTTCAGTTGTTCTTGATGTCTGGTGGGTCCACTGCTTCCCCAACTGTGATGGAGCACATTACCCTTCCCTGCCTACGCATCCTCCAGGGGGTTATGAGGCCTCCAACTCCCCCTCCACCTCGTAAAAGCAGAGACAAGACTCCGACCACCACAACTGCTTCTACTACAGGGACTTCAGGGGCCATCACAATTTCAGTGGCAGACTTCATGGCCTCATACTTAGGAGGTTCAAAGGTACTGTCCAAAGATTATGCTCTTGTCCTTTGAAATAGATACTTAACCTGGTAGCAGCGACGGGCCAAATTTGTGCCATGATATAAACCCCCAAAAATAGATGATACATAATCTGATCACAAATGCTTTGATATATATTATGCAATGGTTTGTGTGAGGGGTGATTTTTTTAATTTTTCTCGCTTGGAGGGACCATTAAGAAACATGATCCCTGCTGCTACCAGGATAAATACAATATTTTTGTAAATGATTTCATATAGAAGTTTTGCAACTTAAATAAAAGTCATGTTTCTTATTAGACTTCTTTGAACAGTCATTCAGAATTGTCACAAAATGTTTTCATTCATTTTTCTTTTCCTCTTGTAGGATTAGGCTTAGCAATCATGTGGTGAGTGCCAATACAATTGTCACATTCAAAAATAGATTAGATAAATTCATGGACAGCGATATTAGGTGGAGTTAGATTCACTGGAGCTTAGGTTCAAGGGAGCTGCCTCATACATGCCTACCGGCCTTTTGAAGACTTCTATGTTCTTATGTTCTTATGATTAGTGTAATGGTGATTATTCTCTTTTCCTCCAGGTTGGAGTGGATGTCAGCAAGTGGTTATCTGGCCACCCGGATCATTCCTTTGAATACTGGAAGAAGCGCCTTGTAAGGAAAGCATCAGAAGCGTCTGTCTCAAAGATGAAGCGGGTAAGTCCAGCTGTATTTTTTAATTAACTGGACATCTTGAGACATAGGGGGCTTCGTTGTGCAGTGGTTAGCACACTCGGCTCACAACCAAGAGAGCCCGGGTTTGATCCCGGGTGGAGTGGAAAAATTTGGGCTGCTTTTCCGATACCCTACGCCCCTGTCCACCCAGCAGTGAATGGGTACCAGGTATTAATCGGGGGTTGTGTCCCGTCTCCTGGGGTCTGTTTCCCTTCTATAATTCCTTTCCCTTCTGTCTCTCTCTGGCATATGACCACAGATGTTGCACCGACTAAACAGAACTCTTCAACTTTCCATCTTGAGACATTTTCACATGCATTGTTATAAAAAAAAGTTGGTCTACGTATGGTTCCGATTGTACATTTTTTTATTTTGATTTGCCTCTTCAGATATTAATTTTGTTTTAGTAACTGCTAATCCACTGTCTAAAATGCCAGTTTCACTAAACCTAAACTGCTAAAAAATTTGTGAAAGGTAGTAATGCTGCAGCTTATACCCCTCAAAACCAATGTAGAGAGCTGAAAGTTTACTATATTGTAGCACAGATGTAGCTTCAAAGTGTATAAAATGGCACAACCAGGTGATCAAGTTGTACTCAAATAATTAAAGGAACAAATGAATGAGGTTGGTATTCCTCATATCCCTTGACTTACAGAGTAGTCCTCTTGGCGACACCATGTATTTTTGGGACTCCTGGGGTCATATTATAAGACATTTTGCCACCCAAGAACACATATTTGACAAGGCTTTTGTAGGAGTTCTGGGCATTTCCAGGAGTAGTTCAATGACCCTGGTGGTAATTTGACCCTTCTTCTGTACCATGAACCTAAAATGAAATGCTCATTAGAACCCGATTGATCCCCTTTTTGACTTTTAGAAATTGCTGATGTGAGAAGGGAAAGTGTTTTGTAATACCAGCCCTGGTCTTTTGAGGTATAATCTTGGTAAATCATTCAAACTTCCTGTGAATGTAGCCTGTAGTATTCCCATTTGAAACTGGCTGGTGGGGTGCAGGCCTATACGGGTCAGCCCCGGCCCACATCTCTGCCACACACTCACAAGACCTCTCGCTTCCTCTCATGTGTCAGCTATTTACTACCTTTAAATGAATTTGATTAAATCATTGGATGATCTATTAAGGTCATATGGTTTTAAGATTGTTTCGTTTTTAGGATAATAACAAAGAATTAGTATAAATATCATGACACTTGACACCATTGGAATACAATGTTGTCAAGTCTCATGGTATTTATACAAAATCTTTGTTATCATCTTTAAAAATGAAACAACCTTAAGAAAGTGATGGGGGAGAAGGAGCACTTCCATATGCAGTTATGTAGACAGGAGTGAGTTGGGACTCCTCTGCTATGACAAGAGAGAGCTCTAAGTAGCAGGATCTGAATTGAGTAATTAGTAGTGTGGGACAATGTTTATATTAGGTTTGTATGTTTTGCTCTTTATCTCTCAACAATGTTGTTATTCTTAAATCTGCTAAATACTTGTTTCAGGATGAAGTTCATGAAAGGTACTTAGTGGAAAAGTTTGGAACCCGTTGGCTTGCTCGCACTGTTCGACACCTGTATGATCTCAAGATGCAGGACACCTCATGGCTGAAACATGTTCTGTTCAACCCTTCTTCAAGAATGGCAAGACAAGTCACTGCCCAGATGGTGGAATCTCTCTGTACCTCTGTTCAGCGCAGGAAAGAGGTAATATTTTCACAATTTATATCCCCTACAGATTAAAGTATTGGAATTTATGAAGGTCATGTGGGCACTAATGATACCCTCTTCATTGTTGTCAATACCATTATTCAATTCTTATTTTATTTCCTATTCTTATATGGCTCTAGGATGTAGCAATGTTAGTAACAGAAGACACCAGTTCTTAATGGTGAACTTAATACTGCTCCAACAGACATTCTGGGGGCTTCGTGGTGCAGTGGTTAGCACACTCGGCTCACAACTGAGAGAGCCCGGGTTCAATTCCCAGGCGGAGTGGAAAAATTTAGGCGGCTATTCCGATACCATACGCCCCTGTCCACCCACCAGTGAATGGGTACCAGGTATTAATCGGGGGTTGTGTCCCATCTTCTGGGATTTGTTCCCTTCTCCTATAATTCCTTCCCCTTCTGTCTCTCCGGCATATGACCACAGATGTTGCGCCGACTAAATGAAACTTTCCTAACTTTTTCCAACAGACATTCAGGTGCTAGAAACCCCACCATGCAGGCCATTTACCATGTGCTATAATGTTTTATTATCCATCACTCTTAGAATGAAATGCATAGGAACTAAATAATGAGATCCTTCATAAAATTGGAATCTTTTCATCCAAATTTATCTTCTGTTGGCTTTACACGTTTTAATCTTGGGTTCCATCCTTACCCATGCATTCAGTCCTCATATCATGTTCTCACCCAAGCCAATCACGTCATTGTCACATGTTATTGATATTGATACTGGCCGTTGTTTGTTGCCTTATAAAGCCTGCTCTTTTCTGTATTTTTACGTTGCCCGTCTTATGTTAGGTAATACTTGATGTAATTCATGCACTCCTTTTACATTATGAAGTTCTCATCAGGCTCTGTGGCGTGTGTGTAGACTCCACACGTGATTTGTTTTAGGAGACAAGAAGAACCAAGCTGAAGGTGGCAGACACATGCGTTGCCACTTTATCATATATTATTCCAATAGGTTTCCACTAATCACCTCTGTTTATCTCTCTGCATTAATTCCTTCCATGAAATCAATGTAAAACTCAAGACAAAGACTTAGGGCCGCTTTCACCGTCTTTTTGTTTGTTGTGATCGTTATCAATGGCGTCGATCGCCGCAATATTATTTCCTTGTAAAACTGGCTGCGGGGTTAGCCTAGCCCCGCACCTTACCACACACTCTCAACACCTCTCGCTTCCTCTGCAGCCGCCACTACCCCATAGGCCAGTTTCACGTGGAAAACTATAGCGTCGACCGCCACTGTTGGTAACGATCAAAACAAACAAAGTGACTGTGAAAGCGGCCCTTAAGATGCATTCCTACACATCGATAAGAATATCCCTTCTTGTAACACTGGTGCCCTTTAATTATCAGCACTTCTGGGCCACCTCCCTACTCTCAGGGCATTACACTGGCAATTATGGATTACACAACCTCCTACAAACCTCAAATTTTGTTCTGCAATGCAACGCACTACGAATTTGACAGTGTAGCGATAAGACATTATACAGGACCCCACTGTAAATGGAGAGAAAAGATAGCTTACTGATAAAGGGAGGCCACAATGCAAGATGGCACCACTATAAACACTCGCCTGCACCAGAACGGGCTGGGCCGACCATCAGGCCCCACCGGGAAGAAGCCTTGGGCTGACCATCAGGATCCACCGGGAAGAAGCCTACCGGAGCAATAGGCCACAACTTATATAAAAAAAAAATAATAATAAAAATAAAAATAAATCACCCATGCTTTGATGACAGGCCATGAGTGCCTCAAGAAGGAACTCAAAATGTTTGGGAGGTAGTCTGGCCCAGACCACAAGTGCTTGCAGTTTCTTGGTTCATGCAAGGGTGTGCAGCCTCTTTCTTTTTGCCAAACTCCAATAACAATGATCAAAACATATTCTTTGGGATCATTCTTTTATGACTTAAGTTTTTATCAAAGTTTTTCCAAATTGTTAATCAGTTTTTGACATTTACCTACAAATATTTTTACATGGACTGGGTGACTATGGAAATTCTCTCTCTCTCTCTCTCTCTCTCTCTCTCTCTCTCTCTCTCTCTCTCTCTCTCTCTCTCTCTCTCTCTCTCTCTCTCTCTCTCTCTCTCTCTCTCTCTCTCTCTCTCTCTCTCTCTCTCTCTCTCTCTCTCTCTCTCTCTCTCCAACAGATGGAAAATGACAAAAACATCATCACCTTTCCAGTGATGCAAATAGGGCTTACCAAACCTGGTCCTTGGTTAACATGGTGGTTGTGAGCTAAAGGGGCTATTACACTGGGCAAATTTTCCATGGATCTTCAGTCAAACCACGATTTCCGCTGGTGTGGTTCTCATTTGTTTTGTGTTATCGCTGCTGATGAAGATGATGAGTAATACCGTCGTCCTTCAGTGAAATCTACCGTAGCTTTGGAAGATCGTGGACACGTCAGAAAACCACGGAAATATGAGAACCACGCCAGTGGAAATCGTGGTTTGACTGAAGATCCACGGAAGATTAGCCCAGTGTAATAGCCCCTTGACTGTATTATATGTGTTATTTTTATTTCAGAACTCCCACCCCTAAATACACTAAAATCTGTTAGGCTAAAATATGCCACTTTAACTTTCACAGATCTTGGATATGCTGACGACCTTCCTGCCAGAAATTGGGAGAGCTGGAGAGAGTGCCGGGGAGTTTGTTTCCCTCTACCAGAGCTTGGTGGGAGGAGCACACTGGAAGATCTACCTAGCCCTGCAGGGGGTTCTTCCCACCATTGCCAGTCTCATCACCTCAGAAATTCAGTCCCTCACCACCTTGGAAGAAATCACACTGACCACAGACCTCAGTCAGGGTTAGTTTGGTTCATAAATTGCAGTATTTCCCCCCCCCTTTTTTTTAACAACAGAGACAACTCAAGGGCACAAAAAAATAAACAATAATAAAAAAAGCCCGCTACTCGCTGCTCCCTAAAAGAATCCAAAGAGGTGGCTGAAAGAGAGATCAATTTCAGGAGGAGAGGTGTCCTGATACCCTCCTCTTGAAAGAGTTCAAGTCGTAGGCAGGAGGAAATACAGATGAGGGGAGATTGTTCCAGAGTTACCAGCGTGAGGGATGAAAGAGTGAAGATGCTGGTTAACTCTTGCGTAAGGGGTTTGGACAGTGTAGGGATGAGCACCCATCAGTGATAAAGCATTCACCATTTTCTTTTTCAGCTCACCAGGTGTTTAAACATATACTATTGCAAATTATTTACCATGTTCCATTCACTTGAGCTGAAATTCTAGCAGTGGCTCAGATCCAAGTCAATTTAGTAAGCTGCTGATTGTTTTTTGTCAGTCAGGGTATCTCAGGTCTGAACACCCTTACATAGCTCAAAAACATGTTTATATATTTTTTTATTTAGCTCACTTGTTACTTGAAATAGGTAAATTTTGTTTATATCATTGGGTTAAGCAGTCATTTTACAACTGTAACATAAAAAATAAACTAGCATTTGGCAGCTGATTAGTGCCAGATGTATTTACCTCTTTGTAGTCTACAGGGCCCGAGCTAAGCTCTAAGGCCGCTTTCACACCAAGGTGGCTCGTCGCACGTGGCATGCCACGTAGCACGCCACTTGAAAACGAACATCAGGAAATGTATGAAACCTTTCTCACTGAGATGGCGTGACTCGTCGCATGTGCCACGTGCGACTTGCATGCCACTCCGAGATTGAACATGTCCGTTTATTTTTTAGTGTGCGACTTGCCACCCCAGACTGTGATGCCAAATTTTAATGGAACTTTCACATCCAAAATTACCTCTTAATCCTCTTCTATTTCCTTTTAAGAAGTTCAGAAGGGGATTAAGAGGAAATGGAAGAGGATTAAGAGCCCCAGAAGAGGACCAATCCTCTTCCATTTCCTCTTAACCCTTCCACACTGCGACGCCGATGTCTGTGTCATGCATTGAAAGGGTTAAATGACCTTTCTCTCTCTTTGTATTTTCTCCTGCCATAACTAATATAGGAAGGCCCTTTTGATTTTCCACCTCATTTCCACAGAAAACAAATATATTTATAATCTTTTATTCAAGGTTACTGTGTATGTATGGGAAAGCTTGTATATTTTCAAGTCATAAATTGTATATCAAACAGTTAGTATATTTGAATATATTGAAGTGATTAAAACTTAAAGAATGATGAAACTAGTATGTAAAAATAAACACCATTTTTTTACAATAATGTTTTCTTTTCAGGTTATGCTTTGAAAGTGTTGACTGAACTATTATCACAGTTTATTGATGTTGAGGCAATCAAAAGAGTATACAAGGGCCGCCTTGTGGGCACAGTGCTTAGCGGCTACCTCTCCCTCCGAAAGTTGGTGGTTCAGCGCACTAAACTGATTGATGACACTCAAGATAAGTTCCTTGAGCTTTTGGAAGACATGACATCAGGCAAGTTCTAGTACATATATTATTACCTTTTATAAACAACAGAGATGTTATCAGCTGATACATACATTTATTTCATAAAGTAAACAAAACCCAGTAAATGCTAAGCAGCTGGTAACTTCATACATGATTTATTAATTGAATGGTTTTGTTTTAACAAAATTGAAAAGTACATTTTCTTTTTTACAATTTTAGGCAAAGGTCTGATTTTATCATGAATAATTGAGGTACCCAGTTCTATACTGGGCTAAGCGCCAAGATAACTGAAATGTTTACATGCACCACTACTATTCCACACTGTTTCCACACTTATCTGTTTATTTGTTGGAAGTAAGAAGAGTCCAAGAAACTGCCTGCAATAGGGTAAAAAACCTGGTTAAATTAACTTTTCGTTAGCCATCACTTGACAACAGACATGAGGGTGTGGAATTAGTGTTGGTTTTAGAGAAGAAGTGTTGGGGGAAATGAAGACTTGGAAAGTTGAAAATGAAAAAGCTAATGTAGTTCTCAAAGAAGTAATTGAACAACAACTGAAGGAAGAGAAGGAAAATGTTGAAAAAGAGGTGGTTAAGGATATAAAGAAAAACAAAGAATTGGTAAGAGATGTGGCAGATAAGAAGAGTGTGATAATATTTGGCATGAAGGAAAAGAATATAATGTATAAACCAAGAAGGGAAAAGATACAATCAGTAAAAAAGACTAAGAAAGAAAGAACTGAATGACGAACTGCAAATGGGAAGTGGGAAAAATGGAAGAGGAAGGCTGAGTTATGAGGGCTGATGGGATTCTGGTGGGATCCAGCGGGTCATGGGTCAGGCAGAGGCAAAGTGCTTGCTGTCTTTCTTCTCTTGGCTGGCTCATCCCCCTAAGACTCCTTCTTCTGATTCTTCCTGATGGTCCTCTCTGAGTCTAGTCAGGACAGCAATGGCAGGTGCATAAGCCACTAGTTTTAAAGCCACTCAGCCCAGGTGGTAGCTGGGCAGGTAGTAGCGTGGTGGTCTGCGTAGTGAATGTGGGCCCAGCACGCTACCACTCAGCCACCGCTTCCATGCAATCTTATCATAGCTTCGTTATGTTGTCAGAATATTATATGTCTTACCTGAAACAGATTATTTACAACTTTAATATCTTTCAACACAGGAACTGAGGCAGAAACCAAGGAGTTTATGGCAGTGTGTGTAGAAACACTGAAACAGTATCCTCAGGATGATCTGCGAACTCCTGTCTTTATTTATGAGCGGCTGTGTTCCATCATCTATCCCGAAGAGAATGATGTAGGAGAGTTCTTCCTCACTCTAGAGAAAGACCCTCAGCAGGAAGATTTTCTGCAGGTAATATTAACTTTTTCTTATAGTTTTTCAGGTCATTGTAAGTGATTATATTTTCATTAGTTAACCCGGTAGCAGCAACGGGCCAGATTTGCGGCTTTACCATGTAGCAGCGACAGGCCAAATTTGTGCCATGATATAAACCCCCCAAAATAGATGATACATAATCTAATCACAAATGCTTTGATATATATTATGAAATGGTTTGTGTGAGGGGTGATTTTTTCTCATTTTTCTCGCTTGAAGGGACCATTTAGAAACATGATCCCCGCTGCTACCAGGTTAATTATTGGCTTGAATAACATTGATTTTTAGAAAGTTTTTAAAGTATCAGTGAGAGCAAAAGTTATTTCCAGGGTCGTATGGTTGGCAACCCATACAGCAGCATGGACTCTGGCCTGGGTCCCCTCATGAGGGATGTCAAGAACAAGATCTGCCAAGACTGTGAGTTGGTGGCCCTCCTTGAAGATGACAGTGGCATGGAACTCCTAGTTTGCAACAAGATTATTTCCCTTGACCTTCCTGTAAAAGAGGTAATATATTTTATCATGTTTTATTTATTTATTTATTTATTTTATTTTTTTTACAGTAGAGGAGACAGGGCAAGGGTGTAAAAAAAAAAAAAAAAAAAAAAATAATGAAAAAAAAAGCCTGCTGCTTACTGCTCCTTTATGCTCCTAAATAAAATAAAACTGCTCCTTATGGATATGCTTTGGTAAATGTTTTTATTTTGGTATAAGATAGATTCTCATAAGAGATTTTAAAACAATATTTTGTTTATTTGCTAAAAATCAAAATGGTTTCTGCAATCATAACTAGTCCAGTGAATACTACTACTACTACTACTACCAAAAACTGTTAGATAATTGTTTAACCCTTTCTTTGCGCGTGGTGCGAGACGTGACTATCCCCTCAGGCGCAGTCAGGCAGCCCTTTTAGCCTCTGTATCTCAAAAACTGTTCATCACAACTAAAAACCAAAAACACCACTGGAAAGAGGAGGTCCAGATCTATAGGAGTCGGTTATGTATGCCTCTCTTGTGAACGTACATGCACGTTCAGGGAGTGTTGAATGTGAACACTTACCTCAGTGCATGCGTGATGACCAGTCATTTAGAGGGAACTGCGGACATCTCTCCTTCAGATTCTGGCAAGGTTGTATTTCCAACTGCAATATTTACAACTATTTTGTCAAAGAATCAGTCAGGTGATAGGTGAAGCTATGCAAAAATGCTGCTATATTGGACAAGAACATCCACCAGTTACTCATTCATAGATTTGCTGCGCTGGGCTGATATGATTTTCCACCAAATTTAGTGAAGAACCCACTCAATTGGCAATCCTGTGTTGTGAGAATTAGTGTTGGAACACACTCATACGCGGGAGATTTAAGTGCGGGTGGAGCTTGCAGCGAGCGTTTAGCACCACCAGCAAATACGCCTAACGCTCGCTGCGAGCATTTAGCAATGAAAGGTTTAAATAGCATTCTCCCATTTTTAACACATTTTCAACTACAACAGCAACACAGCTACTGTGATATCAAGCCACCACTTTGCTGGGTTTGCCCAGCCCTCTAATTTCACAACTGCTTTTTCTGTCCAGCTCAGTACAATTTGTGTAAAATTAGTTTTGGCTTTAAATAGTGAAGTAGCCTGTACAGGCTTCATGACATTTACAAGGAAATACTGTGGTTACCTTAGTGTGTTTAGCTCAGATTTAGTAATTTATCACTTACTGAAACATAAGTTTCTTCTTTTCCATTTCATTCAAGAGAGACATCTACTTTCATACACAGCCATCACTTCAACTGAATGATATATCAGTCCAGGAGTGGTTCAAAAAAAGTAAAAAAAAAGGTCTGTCCTTCCCTTATGCATTGATTTTGTCACTTCACTTTACAAAGTTATTACACCTGAACCTACAAGTGTTTAGTCTTCTTGTTCCCTCATCTCTTTAGGTATATCTGTAGCCAAATCCAATATAAGCTGACACTGGACACATTACTTGTGATTGGCTAAGTATGGGGATGCATATATGTTAAACCTCTACTATTACTGATTTACTCTGCAATTATTTGATATATATATATATATATATATATATATATATATATATATATATATATATATATATATATATATATATATATATATATATATATATATATATATATATATATATATATATATATATATATATATATATATATATATATATATATATATATATATATATATATATATATATATATATATATATATATATATATATATATATATATATATATATATATATATATATATATATATATATATATATATATATATATATATATATATATATATATATATATATATATATATATATATATATATATATATATATATATATATATATATATATATATATATATATATATATATATATATATATATATATATATATATATATTTTCCTAGAATGTGACATTCCAAGTAAATACTGTGGTTAGCTGTAGTAGCAACACAATACAATCATGTTATAGTATTTTGATATGTTTGTACTGATACAGCTATCTTGTCAAGAACAACAAACAGTAGCATTTCCAACCCTTTTCCATTATATGATCATTATTTTATGGTTGCAGTAACGTATAAATTCATTGATTCATATAACTGACCTCTTACCACTAAAACAGTGATGAGTGGATGGTGCTAGACACACTGTACTGCTAAATATGATATTAATAATCATTGCAATTTAAACACGTAAGATTTACAGCTTCAAGAAACTGTTAGATAAAGCCCCGTTCACACTGTGCCAACTGGGCCACGACAACCCACGACTCTAGGGTACACGAGGTCTTGGGTGTTGATGTGAAAGGGTCAGGCATGTCTTGAAAAAGGTCTTGAGACTGTTGCCGAATGCTGCGCCGACGTCGTGACGGGAGTCTGGAGTCGTGAGGGTTAGCACGACATGCTGGCAACTAGTTGGCCAAATGTCCCAGACAGTCGGCAAGACACCAAGACACCAATAAAACCTTCCCCCCTTCTTGGAGCGTGGGAACAAACTTGTCAAATGGAAAAGTCGCTGGGTTGTCGTGGCCCAGAGTCGGCACAGTGTGAACGGGGCTTAAGACCATTGGTAGAGAAGTTAGGTGGTGGTTGGTTTACAGGAGCTGCCTTGTAAAGGCCTTCCAGCACCTTGCAGACTTTTGATGTTTATGTTTTTATATAATATACATTGCAGGAATTCTCACAAATATAATTTTAAATCAAAATTAACATTTTATGCTACATAATCAGTATAATTTTACTCTAATCTTTTTTTTCTTTTTCTTTTTTTTCCCACAGGTATACAAGAAAGTATGGCTAGTTGAGAACAGTGAAAGTGATGCCATGCGGGTTGTGTACCGCATGAGAGGCCTCCTTGGGGATGCCACAGAAGAGTTTGTGGAGACCTTAGACAAGAAAAAAGAGGAAGATGTGGATAACGAGCAAGTCTATCGCATGGCAGGAGTCATGTGTCAGTGTGGAGGACTGGAGGTCAGGAAATATGAAGCCCTTTCTTTCATTTTCATCTCTACTTCATTTTTCTACACTTATGTACATTGTTTCTACTGATTCTTTTATTTATTTATTTATTTTGTTTTATTTATTTATTTATTTATTTATTTATTTATTATTATTTTTTTTTACATTTACCATTAACCCGGTAGCCGTGACAGGACAAATTTGTGGCTTTACCGTGTAGCAGCGACGGGCCAAATTTGTGCCATGATATAAACCCCAAAAATAGATGATACATAATCTGATCACAAATGCTTTGATATATATTATGAAATGGTTTGTGAGGGTGATTTTTCTCATTTTCTCACTTGGAGGGACCATTAAGAAACATGATCCCTGCTGCTACTGGGTTAATGCTTATATATATATATATATATATATATATATATATATATATATATATATATATATATATATATATATATATATATATATATATATATATATATATATATATATATATATATATATATATATATATATATATATATATATATATATATATATATATATATATATATATATATATATATATATATATATATATATATATATATATATATATATATATATATATATATATATATATATATATATATATATATATATATATATATATATATATATATATATATATATATATATATATATATATATATATATATATATATATATATATATATATATATATATATATATATATATATATATATATATATTATGTCACCCATATTTTGGTCAAGGAATAACATTATCAACAACATAATTACTGCTTTGAAGAACATAATCCTAAAACACACATTCACCACACAGAATACACCCACTTTACCTAACTCAGGTTACCCTAAACCCCCACCACCTTCACCATCTGGTGTTTTGCTTCCCAAAGTCTCGTAATCTTAAGGTTCATGACTTGGCAAGTTGAGGTGACAGTGCTGTGCATTCATTCACTATAGCAAGCAAGTATCCAGCAAAGGATAATGTGAGTTTCTGTACTCCTGAATGTGAGGAGATTGATAAGGCTTTTATTCTATATTCCATTGAGTTACTAACTATACCTTGGACCTTATTCATTTTTGTTAGACCAGCAGGTGGGCTCCAATTCCAAATATGAAAGTTAAAAGCAATTATCTTATCAAGTCTCCTTTTTCTACCTTGATTTTTAAGGAAAAGATTTGTATCCAAACCACTTTCCCTTTATTAATATTTATAATTTCCTTCCAGGTAATGCTAGACTGTTTGAAGAGGATCAGTGATCTGTCATATGCCCGGGCGTTGGTCACAGTTCTTCTGAAGCTTTTCCACTATTGTGTAAAGGTGAGAATCACAACACCAGTGTATGATTAATTATAATGATATTTTACTCTACTGAGCTACACAAAATTGTCTCAGCAGTGCATCCTCCCTGTTATAATGACAAGTCAAATTCACATCTCCAGGTGCGAGTAAACCGGGAGCGCCTGATGGTACCAGCCCTGAATGCCATTGCCACATTATTACACACACTGAAGCAATGCCTGGCAGCTGAACCAGAGGTGGTTGCTGGCCCTCCTGGTGGAGCCTCTCTCACCGAGCAACTACTTCAGGTGAGGTGCATAGCTGCCTAATGAAGCAATGGCTAGTTAAATGCAATGAAAGGTGTAGGTTATGTTTCAAAAAGGATGTCTTGCAGTTTTTTGGGCGGAGACAGTATCTTTACCATCATTTAATTTTTGTGTATTTTCCTGCTACCCTTGTGTCTGTTGGGCCCAATAACCAGCCTTCCCTTGTAGGCTCCATGATCGGTGGGGGTGTGGGAGACCAAATTTCTTATGAATCTGTAAATGGCATCCAGTACTTTGACGTGTCCAGGGAAGGGGGTAAGGAGAGGACCCCTGCTCCAACAAAATCACCCACCCCTTTTTCTTGGGGACTACCAGGTGCACATGAGATACGAGTTCGTCAAGCCAGGCCCATGGCTAACTCTGGCAGGCCCTCTGTGTTGGTGCTAGGAACATCCTGAACCTCTCAGGATCACTGACTAACCCATCTGTTAGCTGAACTTAGGAAGTTTAAAGTGAACATAGTGAGATTGAGAAGAGGAGACTTGTCAATGGAGAGAGATCAGTAGTGAGAGTTAAGCAGCTGGGTTCACTAATTGCTGATAAAAATTATAGTGTCCTGTTTGGACCCTATCAGTGAAAATGGCACAAAACGTGTGGCATCATGGCCATGGTTGGCTGTAAATGTTGGCGGGCTTGTGGGGTCACCACTGAGTGGCAACAGGCGGGCAGCAAAATTTTCAGGGGTGGTCAAGACTAGACAGTGGATTTGTCAGAAATTGGCATAGAACGGGATAAGAGTCAGATGCCACCAGGTGGAGGTGAGCCTCCATCTGGCAGTGTCAGGTGAGATGAAAATGGACTGAAAATTGCGCGCCAGTCAAGCAGGACTGTTTGTGCTAGACTGCTGTTTCTAGTAATTGGTTGCCTACAAGAGCTACTAAGAAGATACTGTAAGGAAGCTTTTGTTGTCAGTTGCCATTTTGTTGTCTTCAGCTGATTGACTCTCTGGTTTGGCTTGCACGGGAGTTTTGTGGCTGAAAAGTGAACTGATCCCCCCCCTTTCCAGCAGAGGAGACAGTGCAAGGGCATAAAAAAAAAAAAATAATAATAATAATGGCAAAAAAAAAAAAAAGCCCACTACTTACTGCTCCTAAATAGAGTGGCCAAAAAGAGAAATCAATTTCGGGAGGAGAGGTGTCCTGATACCTGCCCTGAGTTTGGTTGAAGAAATGTACACCAACTCTGTTCAACATTACACAATGGAGCAAACAATTAGTGTCAAGAGGGCATTAGCCAAATGGCACCCAAGTTGCTGTGGGGGGGCTTGTACCGGGGAGAGGGAGGGAGTAAAAAAAATGCAGCGGTGTAGCTATGCGGGTGTAGCCAGTGTTGCCTGTACTGCACACCTTCTTACCATTTACGAATGTTTTATTCAACTATAGTTGGTGTTTCTGGTAAATGTGTAATGCTGACTTGCCTGATGGGCGAGCCTCCCATAACTCACTTAGCCAGCGGGATACGTCTTTGGCTGACTGGTAAAGGAGCGGCTCTCCCGTTACGCTGGTCGCGGGTTCGATCCCCGGCGCCGGCAAACCTTTCCTTGTCTGGATTAATTTCTCGTGTGTTTCGTTACACGCAGAGGTCATGTGTGAGTGTAGAAAAGAGAAAACAATAATTCTGGCATTTCAAATGGTCGCCAGTTAGAGCTGCTGAGGGAACATTGTGAGGGAGCTGCTCTTGCTGGTAACCATTTTGTCGTGCTCAGCTGACCGACTGTCTGGTTTAGATCACGCCCCCCACCTACAGGGAGTTGTGTGGCTAACAAGTAAACTGAATCCGCCCCTGTTTTTTGTGTGTGGTAACAATGACTAAGTAATCTCACAAGAATCCCCCAACCATCACTGAGCATACTAAGGTAGCATTGTAAGTGTTATTAGAAGCAAATATCATGTTGGAACAGTTGGGTAGGCGGTGGCCGAGTGGTAGCGTGCTAGGCCCACATTCACCGCGTGATGGACGACGCGAGTTCGAATCCCCACGCTACCACGTCGGATTCTTCAGTCACCGCCGAGTGGCTTAAAACTACCCACATGCTGTCCTGAAGACCACCCATCAACCCGGACTCTTAGAGGAAACCGTCCAAGTGAATCAAGAAGGAGTTCCGGGGGGCAGCATGAGCCAAGAGAAGATGGTGCCACTATAAACACTTGCCTACGCCATGACAGGCTGGGGCCGAACACCATCCAGGCCCCTCAAGCAAGCCTACTGGCGCTATAGGCATAGACGTAAAAAATAAAATAGAAAAAAAATAAAAAAAAAGTGTTTGTTGGAAAATCTGTCCAGGGAGACATAAAAGGCAAATAATGCAGGCAAATCGGCCACCCAATAACCAGTTAGAATTATTCTTATTGATTCCTCAATTCAGTTATAATGCATTTCCAGTGTTACATGCAGTTTCGTAACCTATTAGGCATGATAGCAGGGGTGTATATATATATAAAAATATTTTGACATCTATATTTCAGTGTTTCTATAGGAAAAATATTAAGAGAGAATAGGAATAGTTGGTGTACTCAAATGCTTAATCCATTGTTTCATGTGCCTGTTGCCTTCTGCACTCAGTTTTACTCATATGCACAGTATCACTTAGAAACTATAATACATGTAATTTCCCTCTCAATATCTAAAAATTTAATATACCATTGACTTTTTGTCTAATGTTTGTATAATTTAAGTTAGTTCTGTTGTAGTGCCACGACTAGGCCTGATAAGGGAGCCTCCCATAACCCACTCGGTGAGTGGGGTATCTCTTTGGCTGACTGGTTAAGGAGTGGCTCTCGATCCCGTTTCGCTGGTTGCGGGTTCGATCCCCAGCGCTGGCAAAACCTTTCCTTGTCTGGATTAATTTCTCGTGTGTTTCGTCACACGCAGAGTCCTTGTGGAAGTGTAGTAAAGAGAAATTTCTGGCATTACATTGTGACATATAGGTAATGATGTTTTAGTTTAATAATCCTTTACTCACTCAGGTTCTTGAAGCTGTGTTGGTAGAAGCTTCCTCCATGCCTGCTGCCTCATATACAGAGTTTGTTGAGACCTGTGGCACCCTGGAGGACATCCACCTACTGCTGAACTATGTTGCCACATCCTCACGCACCAATGCCCAGGTGAGCTTCTGTTCCTGACGCTTTAGAAGCTTCACTCTTCATCTTTTTATTTATATTTTATTTTTATGATGCCTACCTAAGAGCTCTCTCATATGAATGCCAGTGACAGAAGTCTTTCCACTCTGCTGTGTATACGCTTAGCTTTACAGACCTGAATCCTTTTGTAGGGGGCTCCGTGGTGCAGTGGTTAGCACACTCGGCTCACAACCGAGAGAGCCCGGGTTCGATTCCCAGGCGGAGTGGAAAAATTTGGGCGGCTTTTCCTGTCCACCCAGCAGTGAATGGGTACCAGGTATTAATCGGGAGTTGTGCTCCGTCTCCTGGAATCTGTTCCCTTCTGTAATTCCTTCCCCTTCTGTCTTTGTCTGGCATAATATATGAATGACAATGAGATGAACCTGGAACTTCAAAAAGAAGAAATTTGTTTTTATTAAAGAGTCTGAAATGCTGAACCCCCTCACTATGGGCAGGCAAAAAGTGCACTCCGCCCCCATATCCGGGAGTGGCTGTGCATGCCAAATTTTAAACACCACCACTGAGGGTAACTCAATTAACCCATAAAAATAAAAATAATCAACATGTGTTATATATTAAAATATAAGGAGTTTAACTCAGTAGCAGCGGGGATCATGTTTCTTAACCCGGTAGCAGCGACGGGCCAAATTTGTGGCTTTACCGTGTAGCAGCGACGGGCCAAATTTGTGCCATGATATAAACCCCCAAAACAGATGATACGTAATCTGATCACAAATGCTTTGATATATATTATGAAATGGTTTGTGCGAGGGGTGATTTTTTATAATTTTTCTCACTTGGAGGGACCATTAACCCTTTCCTTGCACGTGGTGCGGACGCGACTATCCCCTCAGGCGCAGTCGGGCAGCCCAATGGGGGGTCTCTTTTAACCTCTGTATCTCAAAAACTATTCATCACAGCTAAAAACCAAAATCACCACTGGAAAGAGGAGATCCAGATCTATAGGAGTCGGTTATGTATGCCTCTCTTGCGAACGTACATGCACGTTTAGGGAGTGTTGAATGTTAACCCTCTCGCGCACAGTAAGTTTCCAGTAAGTTTCTCTTCTACTCACCATGCATCTCTCAGGCCCGACCAGCCTTTTTTTGCCGCTGCGAAACCCTATATTCCAGTACGTATTTTACCCTCACAGATATATCGTACCCCAATAAATTTGGTATCAATGGCTTCATAAAGACTTGTACAAGAACATGCACAAATAAAAATAGAGGAAAAAATATATGTAAACAGTAGAAACTCGTTTCAAGTCTCCGTATAGAGTATTGTAGACAATAAATCCTAAGTACCAACTCTTCCCCACTCGCTATCTCGAAATTTTGTGGGCCAACTTTTTTAGCCGAATCTATGTTTTGAAGCAGAATTTAGTGAGGATTCTTATGGTATCCTCAAAATCTTCATACGCCTATTAGTTCCCGAGTTACACCAAGAAAACTGTATTTCTTTCCTCTCCTGTCAGAGTAGGCTAACAAATAAAAATCGCTCCACACTCCTCATTTACGCTCCTTAGAAAGGTTGCCATATGTTACTATTAAGAAACTTATCCCAACAAATGACACTCCAAATTTGACGCACTTCCACCGAAAACTTAATTATTAATCAATTTTTTAACTTTTATGACGCGTTTCACGTCATCGTGCGCCAAGACCTTTTACCTTTGATGACGCGAAACGCGTCATCGTGCGCGAGAGGGTTTACACTTACGTCGGTGCGTGCGGGATGATCAGCCATATTTAGGGAACTGCAGACATCGCTCCGTCAGATTCTGCCAACTGCAATATTTACAACTATTTGGTCAAAGAATCAGTCAGGTGATAGGTGAAGCTATGCAAAAATGCCGCTATATTGGGCAAAAACATCCACCAGTTACTTGTCCGTAGATTTGCCGCGCTGGGCTGATATGATTTTCCACCAAATTTAGTGAAAAGCCACTCAATTGGCAATCCTGTGTTGTAAGAATTAGTGTTGGAACACTCTCATACATGGGAGATTTGAGTGCAGCTGGAGCTTGCAGCAAGCGTTTAGCTCCACCAGCAAATACGCCTAACGCTCGCTGCAAGCGTTTAACAATGAAAGGGTTAAGAAACATGATCCCCGCTGCTACCGGGTTAATGGTTCCTCTAAGTGAGAAAAATGAGAAAAAATCATCACTCACACACACCATTCCATAATATATATCAATGCATTTGGGATCAGTTTATTCATCATATGTTGGGGGGTTTATATCATGACAAAAATTTGGCCCGTCGCTGCTTCATGGTAAAGCCACAAATTTGGCCCGTCGCTACTACCGGGTTAAAGTTGCACAGAGAGAAAGGAAAATTCAAGTAGAATTTTGAGAAGTATCCATAAAGATACAAGAACTGAGCTCAGCTGTGTGGCCGCAGCACCGTGTGAGTCCAGTTGCGTGAAACATCTGGTGACCACTCCATAAAATATCGCGTATAAGTGAAAAAAAAAAAAACGTGTAAATTAAACATTTATATGGATTTTGGACACAGCGTTATTTCAAAAACTTGTAAACCAAATTCGCGTAAATCTAGAGTTACCTGTATAACTCAATTTGGCCTTAAATTCATGAATCATCTTTGTGTGGACCACATCGTTTTCCAGGCCTCCATCACTATGTGGAAAGCTGTTCTTCTTTATGTCTCTACTACACCACATGTGGGAACCAAGGCGCGGCGTGAACACGAAACAACACACAACACCGCCAGTCACCAGTGTGCCGGGTACCGTGGCGGTGATGGTTGAAGCGGCTATTACACGGGAACAATATTGGTGGAGCAGGGTGCTGCCTGACAGGGCTGTTCTGCGATTGTGGGGTGCACTTGGGCAGTTTAGTCTGGAGTTAGTATTTCTGCTGTGCAGCAGCCCGGTCCGCTGACGTTTTCCGTGATACGTGTTAGAAAGAACAGATATCCGTGGATGACTTAAGTGTCTATTCATCATCATCATCATTTCATCGACACCTGCTCCTAGGAGCTCCCACCAGGGGATGGCCACGGCAGAAGAGCTTCCAACTTTCTCTATCCAGACACTCCCTCCTTGCCTGCTCAAAGTTTCTCCAAGATCTTTCCCCCCTCTCCCTAACGTACTCTTGCACCCTATCCCTCCATTTCACTGGAGGTCGTCCTCTAACATTCCCTCCCTCTATCTCACTCACATACACCCTCCTGGTCATCTTACTCTCCTCCATTCGCTCCATGTGGCCAAACCACTTTAAAGTCTGTCGCTTCACTTCTTCCACCACTCCACACTTCTTCCCTTCATCCCTGCGACACATTCCAAAACACTCATACACACTTTCATTACTCATTCCATCCATTCTACTCACCACAAGCACTCCTCAAATAACTCATTTCCACTGCCTGCACTCTAGACCTCTGACATTCATTCCAGGCCCATGTTATGCTTGCATATGTGAGGGTTGGTACTATTATTGTATTTCTCAAATCCCTCTTTACCTCCATGCTCACACTTCTGCCATTCATGATTCGTCCCAAAGACCCTACCACCCTTCTTCCTTGCAATGCCCTTTCTCTTGTCTCTCTCTCTGTACCACCATGCTTACACATAACTGATCCAAGGTACTTAAACTCATTGACCTTCATTTCTTCACCATTTGTCTTTTAGTGTTAGGAATTTTTTTCTTTATTTTATTTATTTATTTATTTTTTTTTTTTCCAGTTTGTGCAACTATTTGTCCAGAATTGAAAAATGTTCAAGGATCAAAAAATCACATTTTTTGGTCCTCTTTCCAATGGTATATATTTTCAATTTGATAAAATAGTTGCAAAGTAGTTGTAGAAAAACTAAAAATAATACCAGTTTTGAGATATCGAGGTTTAAACAGCGTGCAGTTTTTAATGCCCCGGTGCACTTGAGCGGTTGCTGGTTTGTTTGTTTTCTCTCACAGCCAAGCTCTCTGTATCAATCCTGAAGTGTTACATGACATTCACATCACATCCTAGTGTATAGCTGGTATCTGGTCCCCCCTTATTGCAAGGCATATGAATCGCTCACAGGCGAGGGTAACAGAAGGCACCACCTGCATTGCCTCTACACCACATATGGGGGCACCTCAACCCTGAATCCTGTGCCTGGAGATAATGTTCTGAAATAATGGACCTCCTACTAAGTGTTTTCTCAGGTTGAGGTACAGCGTCTTTCATCATCTTTATATGATTTTGATGTGAAGACAACGTGTCATATTCTTAAACATTTCCGCACCCAAGGACACTTATTTGACAAGGCTTTCGGAGGTGATATGAGCATTTCCAAGAGTAGTTTTGTGACCCTGGTGGTAGTTTGACTCTTCTTCTGTACCGTGAACCTAAAGAAACACTCATGAGGACACGACTGCTCTCTTTTTTGGCCATTGAAAATAGTTGATGTGAGGCGTGGAAGCGTCTGACAATACCAACCAATGTGTCATGTTAGGTGAGTTGTGGAGAGCTAGCACAACCCTGTAGGATTCAGTGGTATCAGTGGTTGAGGAGAGAGGGTTGAGTGGAGATGGGGGTGGCAGATGTTGGACTTCAGCTAACGTTCTCTGTTTCTGAGCCTCTTTGCGCCTTGACACCTTCGACACGGTGGTGTAACTTTGCAGTGTGCAGTAGACAGTGTGTCATATACAAAAGGAGTGAGGTAAATGGTCTGAAGGGAGCAGGAATGATGGAAGGATGAGTGGTGAGGAGCGACAACCAGCCTCCACTGTTCATTTGCATCTAAGCTTGTGAGAAGAGTTAGTAGTGAAGTCTTGAGTGTGTTAGAGATGCCAGATTGCCTCTAGATGCCAGTGAATGTCATATGAATTTCAATTATGGATTTTTTTTTCGCGGAAAATGGATTAACCTGGTAGCAGCGGGGATCATGTTTCTTAAAGGCCCCTCTAAGCGAGAAAAATGAAAAAAATCACCATTCACACAAACCATTTCATAATATATATCAAAGCATTTGTGATCAGTTTATGCATCATCTATTTTGGGGGATTTATATCATGGCACAAATTTGGCCCGTCGCTGCTACACGGTAAAGCCACAAATTTGGCCCGTCGCTGCTACACGGTAAAGCCACAAATTTGGCCCGTCGCTGCTACACGGTAAAGCCACAAATTTGGTCTGTTGCTACTGTAAATAAAAGCCACAAATTTGGCTCTGCTTAGTTAAGTAAAAGCCACAACGCTTTGCCCGCTGTCTAACGGTAACTTTGGCCCGTCGCTGCTACCGGGTTAAAGACGTATGCACCAACATGTTCCCAGCCAATGCAAGTGACATGGAAATGGGGGGGGGAAAAAATTGTCCATAACTTTCACTTTTGCTTACTTCCTTATAAAACTTGTTGGCATTATAGCTGAAGTGCTCTAAAACATGAGATTTTTTCAAAAAGTCATGTGATGGTTCCCTTAAGTTACTCCACTGTCCTCAGCTGCACTGGTTTGCACTAACATTTCATTGCTATTTTCAGACATTTTCATCCCTGTGTCCTGTGGTGTTCCGTGTGAATCGCCTTAGTTTATAACTATACACATTTTACCTTCCCATTCAGGTACGACAGCGACTGATGCGTGTCCTGCCCTTCTTAGTCTTTTGTCACAAAGAAAAAATGGAACTGTTGGTTGGACATTTCCGACCTGTATTGGACTTTGAAAAGTTTGATGATGAACATTCTCCTGAGGACGCTGCAAAAATGGAATCCTTCTGCGTTTTTTGTGATGGCATTGAACGTAATGAAAATGGCAACCAACTCAAGGATATGATAATCCGAGCAAACATTGTCAAGGTATGTATTTTGATATTAAAGTTTCAGTTTTTGAAGTGAGGCGTTACGGAACAACAGTGCTAAACTGAAATTGTTGTAATGTAGAAAGTGATAATATGATGTTCTCTGCCACTGTTTTATAGTCTTGTTATAATTTGTGGATGACAAATACTGAAAACAACAAACTATAAAAAACGTTGAAACTTTTCAGTATCTGCTAGATATTACATAAGTACTATTGATATAGGCCTTTTAAATTTCTTTATTTATTGCATAATTGGGTATATTCATCCTTACCAGGTGTCACCACTGACCACGTCTTTGGGCCAACGAAGCTTGAACTATTATTTCAGTTAGTGCAAATTACCTGTGTTTCTCTGGGGGCTTCGTGGTGCAGTGGTTAGCACACTCAGCTCACAACCGAGAGAGCCCAGGTTCGATTCCTGGGTGGAGTGGAAAAATTTGGGCGGCTTTTCCGATACCCTATGCCCCTGTCCACCCAGCAGTGAATGGGTACCAGGTATTAATTGGGGGTTGTGTCCTGTCTCCTGGGATCTGTTCCCTTCTCCTATAATTCCTTCCCCTTCCGTCTCTCTCTGGCATATGACCACAGATGTTGCGCCAACTAAACGAAACTTTCCTAGTATTGGGAGGGGGTGGTTGTCGAGTTGTTGTTTTTTCAAAAGTAGGTACTCAGCAAATAATGTAATATAAACAGAATTTTTTTAAAGTCCAATTCTACTCGATTTTGCAGGGCTTTGATGCAAGAAAGATTTTCAATGAGAGAACCTTGCATCAGTCATTTATTTTCTCTCGTTTACCAATAAATAAAAGAATGAAAATGGTCAACTACATTTTTATCAACAATAGTATCACTGATTATATTTAAGTGTAATTTTTAAAAGTCCCAGAGAAACACAGGTAAATTACAATAATTGAAAGAATAGTTCTAGTTTAGTTCTGTGGGCCCAAAGATGTAATTGGTGGCTGCTGGCTGGCAACTCTGCATATACCCATTATATGAGTGATTATATGATTTTAGGATATTAATTAATTGTCTTGTGTTATTCATGCAGGATGCTCTTGCTTACATTGAAACCCACATGCCTGTCAGCAAGAAACTCTTAGTTGTTTGTAATGACGAGTGGAAGGAATTTTTGGGGCGACCATCACTGAAATACATATTGAGGCTCCTCACAGGTGAGCTTAATTTTATTTGAGTTTCCCTCCTAATTCCATGCTCTTTCCTTCCTTTTGACTCTGGATAACCCGGTGGTAGCAGCGGGGATCATGTTTCTTAATGGTCCCTCCAAGCGAGAAAAATGAGAAAAAATCACCCCTCACACAAACCATTTCATAATGATTTATTGAGTAAATACCACAGATCATTAATTCAATTTTGAAGAAAAAAATTGAAACACCCGCCGTAACTCTGATGCTCATGTGCTTGTGTTTTGTGTTAGCTTTCAAACACCCTGGGCAATGTATGTTGTCTGCTCCATGGAGGTCTTTCAAACATGCTGGGCAATGTATGTTCTCTGCTCCATGGAGGTCTTTCAAACATGCTGGGCAATGTATGTTGTCTGCTGCATGGAGGTCTTTCAAACATGCTGGACAGTGTATGTTGTCTGCTGCATGGAGGTCTTTCAAACATGCTGGACAATGTATGTTGTCTGCTGCATGGAGGTCTTTCAAACATGCTGGACAGTGTATGTTGTCTGCTCCATGGAGATCTTTCAAACATCCTGGGCAATGTATGTTGTCTGCTGCATGGAGGTCTTTCAAACATCCTGGGCAATGTATGTTCTCTGCTCCATGGATGTCTTTCAAACATGCTGGGCAATGTATGTTGTCTGCTGCATGGAGGTCTTTCAAATATGCTGGGCAATGTATGTTGTCTGCTGCATGGAGGTCTTTCAAACATCCTGGGCAATGTATGTTGTCTGCTGCATGGAGGTCTTTCAAACATGCTGGACAATGTATGTTGTCTGCTGCATGGAGGTCTTTCAAACATGCTGGGCAATGTATGTTGTCTGCTCCATGGAGGTCTTTCAAACATCCTGGGCAATGTATGTTGTCTGCTGCATGGAGGTCTTTCAAACATCCTGGGCAATGTATGTTCTCTGCTCCATGGAGGTCTTTCAAACATGCTGGGCAATGTATGTTGTCTGCTGCATGGAGGTCTTTCAAACATGCTGGACAATGTATGTTGTCTGCTGCATGGAGGTCTTTCAAACATGCTGGACAGTGTATGTTGTCTGCTGCATGGAGGTCTTTCAAACATGCTGGACAATGTATGTTGTCTGCTGCATGGAGGTCTTTCAAACATGCTGGACAGTGTATGTTGTCTGCTCCATGGAGATCTTTCAAACATGCTGGGCAATGTATGTTGTCTGCTGCATGGAGATCTTTCAAACATGCTGGGCAATGTATGTTGTCTGCTGCATGGAGGTCTTTCAAACATGCTGGGCAATGTATGTTGTCTGCTGCATGGAGGTCTTTCAAACATGCTGGACAATGTATGTTGTCTGCTGCATGGAGATCTTTCAAACATGCTGGGCAATTTATGTTGTCTGCTGCATGGAGATCTTTCAAACATGCTGGGCAATTTATGTTGTCTGCTCCATGGAGGTCTTTCAAACATGCTGGACAATGTATGTTGTCTGCTGCATGGAGATCTTTCAAACATGCTGGGCAATTTATGTTGTCTGCTGCATGGAGGTCTTTCAAACATGCTGGACAATGTATGTTGTCTGCAGCATGGAGGTCTTTCAAACATGCTGGACAATGTATGTTGTCTGCAGCATGGAGATCTTTCAAACATGCTGGACAATGTATGTTGTCTGCAGCATGGAGGTCTTTCAAACATGCTGGACAATGTATGTTGTCTGCTGCATGGAGATCTTTCAAACATGCTGGGCAATATATGAGGCACTTAGTAACATAGTGTACCAAGCGCCACATATAGAAAGATGCTTGGTACACTATGTTATTAAGGGACTCATATGTTCTCTGCTCCATGGAGGACACAAGGCAGCACACGAACCACTAAGAGAATGTATGGAACCAGTTCCTTGTAAAGAGCATTTATTTTATCATAATTTCTTTAAACTTTTACTCAAATATTGATTTTCTTCTACAAGAGCTAGAACCTAAAAGCAAGCTGACCAAATCATAGGTACTGCAGGCAATTTCTATGCCTATTTATGCCACTCAGCATCAGGGGGCTTCGTGGTGCAGTGGTTAGCACATTCGGCTCACAACCGAGAGAGCCTGGGTTTGATTCCCAGGTGGAGTGGAAAAATTTGGGCGGCTTTTCTAATACCCTACGCCCCTGTCCACCCAGCAGCGAATGGGTACCAGGTGTTAATTGGGGGTTGTGCCCGGTCTCCTGGGATCTGTTCCCTTCTCCTATAATTCTTTCCCCCTTCTGTCTCTCCGGCATATGACCACAGATGTTGCGCCGACTAAACCAAACTTTCCAATTTTTTTCCACTCAGCATCCATATACTCTTCTATAGTTTTTAAATCTTGTAGCACATACATTACTGAATAATTATAAGGAGACTGAACAGTTGACTTGCCTGATAGTTTCTATTGTTTGTGTGGATAATTATATATATACATTTTTTTTTCTTTTTTCTCAGGACTAGCCACAAAGCACCGAGGAACCCAGCAGGCAGTGGCAGCCACCTGCATACCAGCTATCCATCGGCTGGAGCAGATCTCTTCTGATGAGCATGTGGGTTCAGTGGCAGAGAATCTGTTGGAGGCCCTGAGGGATGATCCAAGCATTGCTGGCCAGGTATTTTGCTGTCACTGTTTTTTAGGAAAATACCACATAGCACAAACAGTGAAGTTTTTCTTTTCTGGAGAAAAGAGTGTTTTGGCAATATCAGCTCATACTTGTTTGATGAACTAAGTATTTCTATTTTTATAGTATTAACCCTTTAAATACGTGACGCAGACGTCGGCGTCACAGTATGGAAAGGGTTAAGAGGAAATGGAAGAGGATTAATCCTTTTCTAAACCTCTTAATCCTCTTCCATTTCCTCTTAATCCTCTTCTAAACCTCTTAAGAGGAAATGGAAGAGGATTAAGAGGTTTGAACCCATTGTCGACATTTTGTTGAAGGCACAGACAAACTGAACAAGAATAGGAAGCTTAGGGAATTAGCGAATCCGTCATGGTGGCGACACGACCAACACCTCCACCACAACAACACGCGGGCACTATTGAGTAGCAAGTGTTGCAGACATTGATCGAGGGAAGGAATCTGTTGTATAGCTAGACTTTTGTAATTGAGCCTACCAAGTACAGTTCAAATTCAGAAGGGTGCCTGAATGAATGTTCACTTAAGAATGCTTCTAAAATTTTATCAGCAACTGGATTTTTCACCAGGTTGAGGAAGTGCGAAGGCAGACTAGGCAAGAGAAGAAGCGGCTGGCCATGGAGACAAGAAAGAAAGAGCTGAGTCGTTTAGGACTGAGAGCTAATGACAAGGAGCAGATTACATCACAGTCGACTTTGCTCTCAAAAATGGGAGAAATTGCTGAAGAGTCCGGCTTGGTCAGTATTAAAAAATATAAGTTCAGAGTTATGAAATTCTAAGTTGTGTTATAGCCTAATATTAGGATGATTTGTTATGTTCATTTTTATGTACTGTGACTATAGGAGGCATCAGAATATAACTGGAATAATAAATATGCATTTTGACTGTCTCACAGGTTTGTGCAATATGCTTAGAAGGGTACCGCTGCCAGCCTCAAAAGGTGCTGGCAGTGTACACCTTCAGCAAGCGGTGTGTGGTGGAAGAATATGAAAACAAGCCTCACAAGACTTTAGGGTACTGCACGGTTTCTCATTTCAATGTGGTACATGTTGACTGCCATCTTGCTGCTGTGAGGTGAGTCAAAACTAAGTTACTCTGTGCTATAAAAACTAAGGATTATCTACTCTATACCGTAAAGGTGTAAGTTAAGAAGAGTTTGTTCAATGGGGTGGTTAATAGTAAGTAGAGGCCTGATCTTCATTATAAAAAAAGTGAATACAGTGATCCCTCGTTTATTGCAGGGGTTAGGTTCCAGAACCCCCCGCGATAGGCGAAAATCCGCGAAGTAGCAACTTTATATTTATTTTATTATTTATATATTTTATATATTATATTTTATATATTATATTTTATATATATTATTTTAATAAGCACGCATATCTCTGTGAATCTCACCTCAGCCCGTGTGAACACAGTCACCCAACCACTAGTTTCTCGAGAGAGTCAAAGTCGGCTACATTTCACAGGAAACTCATCGAAATTCTAGTCAGAAACTCAGTCACCAACATGTCCGTTCCTCGTGTGGTAGGTAAGTTGTGGTCACAAGAAGAAGAAGAGCATATCAGCTGTTCGGTTCAGTAGCTCTCCACGTGTTTATTCCAGTACCGCAAAGAGCTCCACGAAACTAGATAAGCTTGGAGTAATCATGTTGAGCAAGTTTAGGACTTGAGTCTTGTCCAAGTGTAGTCATTACCTCATCCTGTCTGGGTCCTCACTGCCAACTTCTCGAGCATTTAACAGTACCAAGCTGTAACACACTCTCCCTTTGTCTCTGAGCTAACCACTCACGAACCAACAAATGCTACGGTCGCTGAGCCAATCAGCGCCCAGGATACGGAACACAGTGCTCTGGTTGGTCGCCTCCCATCCATCAGCCAATAGTGTGCCGTGTACGATCACACGTGGGCAAACTAGCTCAAGCGGAAGCGGCCGGAGCTGCGTTTTACATACGTGCGAGTCTTTGTCTATTCATCTGCTGTGCGCTACGTATTTTATTTCAATTTAATATTCTTTTAATATGTTCTTAGTAATATTTTTATTATTTTTTATATTGGTTACAATTTTTTAGGCTAGAAAATGCTTTTTTTACTGCAAAATAATTAAAATAATAAATATATTAAAATACCTCTATACCGCAAAATCCCGTGATATAGCGAAAAATCCGTGATATGAAACTAAATACTTACAATTTAACAATCCACGATACAGCGAGACTGTGATCAGTGAACCGCGATATGGCGAGGGATTACTGTGTACAGCTGAAAATCATTATTATTAACATTCTGTTGCTTAAAGTTGAGGACTGTTTGGGTGCTTATGTTTTATTTTTCTGTTCTGTTTTTATGTATTTATTTATTTATTTATTTTAGTTATTCTTTTTTTAAGCTAATGCATTGTTGAAGTTGCCAACATTCGTTAAGCCCTCATTTTTTTAAGGTTTGAGTATATCTGAGACTTATTTTCATGAGAATTTGCCTTTTGTGGTGGGGATGGGGAAGGTCAAAAATCAGAAAACTTCATAAATTATGTGATAATGTGCAGGAGCACCATATTCAAGGGTCCCATAGGGTCATAATGTGCATTGCTATCAACTACCTCCCCTTCTTACACATGCGATAATTAAACCAACATGCAGCAAATTCGAAGTCAGAACTTTAAATTAAGATGAACATTTCTTTCAACTTTGCAAGACTAGGTTTCGAGTATTGTTCAATTGTTTAGGCACTGAAATGATGCCTGGTCTAGATCATCAAGGGGGCTTCGTGGTGCAGTGGTTAGCACACTTGGCTCACAACCGAGAGAGCTCGGGTTCGATTCCCGGGCGGAGTGGAAAAATTTGGGTTGCTTTTCCGATACCCTCTGCCCCTGTCCACCCAGCAGTGAATGGGTACCAGGTATTAATCGGGGGTTGTGTCCCGTCTCCTGGGATCTATTCCCTTCTCCTAAAATTCCTTCCCCTTCTGTCTCTCTCCGGCATATGACCACAGATGTTGTGACGACTAAACCAAACTTTCCAACTTCTAGATCATCAAGATCCCGGGATGAATGGGAGAGTGCAGCTCTTCATAATGCTAACACCAGGGCCAACGGTCTTCTTCCTCTGTGGGGTCCACAAGTTCCTGAGTCAGCCTTTGCATCATGCCTTGCTCGTCACAATACATATTTGCAGGAGAGCACCACTCACAGGTACAGATGTGTGTGTGTGTGTATTTACCTAGTTGTAGTTTTACCGGGCCTGGGCTTTACGCTCGTGTGGTCCTGTCTCCGTCTCTACATTTGTCCAACTTTTCCTTACAGCTTTGCACACTTCTCACCGATACTACATCCTCACTTAGTCTGCTCCAAACCTCTATATTTCTTTGTGGGAAGCTATATTTTTTTATGTCTATGTTCTTTATGTGTGTGTGTGTGTGTGTGTGTGTGTATTTACCTATTTGTAGTATACAGGGCCTGAACTCAAGCTTGAACAGTCATGTCTCCCAATCTATATTTGTCCAATCTTTCCTTCATTATATGGACACTGCCTGCTTCAACAATGTCTTTGCTAAGTCCATTCCATGTATCCACACTCCTGTATGGAAAACTGTACTTTTTCACATTTCAAACAAGTCCCCTTTCTCAATTTCTTGCTGTGTCCTCTTAGTTGCCTCCTCCCTTCCATCTCAATTAAATTATTTATATCCAACATGTCCATTCCACTTGTATTCCTGTACAGCGCTATCAGGTCTCCTCTTTGTCTTCTTTCTCTGAGTGATGGTAGGCCCAGTTCCTCCAATCTAGTCTCATATGACAGACTTGAGAGTTCTGGTACCATCTTAGTTGCAATCCTTTGTATCATTTGTGTGCATTTACCTCTTTGTATTTATCTATTTGTAGTCTACAGGGCCTGAGTTCAAGCTTGATCAGTCCTGTCTCCCAATCTATATTTGTCCAACTTTTCCTTCATTATGTGGACACTGCTCACTTAAACAATGTCTTTGTTTAGTCCATTCCATTTATCCACACTCCTGTATGAGAAACTGTACAGTATACCCTGCATAAGTCGGACCAATTAAGGGGAAGGCCAATCCGAGTTATCCGAAAATCCGAGTTACCCGAGGGATTTTTTTATTTTTATTTTATTTATTTATTTATTTATTATTTTATTTATTTATTTATTTTTTTTTTTTTATTTATTTATTTATTTATTTTTTTTTTTTTTTATTTATTAATTTTTTTCTCTTCTCTCTTCTCTCTCTCTCTCTCTCTCTCTCCCACATTTTGCACGCCTGTTACCACTAACAGTTGAAATGGTCTGTGTAATGCATTACGTAAATAGGTACTACATACATGGGCTCCTTGACTTTCTCCTTCCCCTTGATAATGTCGTGCAGGGTTGACTTCTTAAGGCCTTACTGCACCATGAGCTCAGCACGGCTCACACCTCCCTCATGGTCCTGTATAACAGCCATTTTGTCTGCCACCAACAGCATCTTCGGCTTCCTGACGTGGAGACACAGCGTTGCCCTTAGAAGCTATAGTAGAATTATAAAGGCAACAATAAGGGCTACAGAGCGAGAGAAAGCTGAGGGAGACACTGCCACGCGCTTGCTAAGTCAGCTGTGTAAACACTGATCTTGGTGCCGGCATTGCCGCGGCACACGCGCCCGTTTCGCGTCTCTAACGGCTCAGACAACTCCTCAAATGACTCAGACGATGTAAGAGCTATCGGGTATTTTAGCCAGTATATAAGCCAAGTAGCTCAACCCTTTCCTTGCGCACGGTGCCCAACAGGGGGTCTCTTTTAACCTCTGTATCTCAAAAACTATTCATCACAGCTAAAAACCAAAAACACCACTGGAAAGAGGAGGTCCAGATCTATAGGAGTCGGTTATGTATGCCTCTCTTGCACATGCACATTCAGGGAGTGTTGAATGTTAACACTTACGTCGGTGCGTGCGGGATGATCAGCCATATTGAGGGAACTGCGGACATCTCTCCTTCAGACTCTGGCAAGGGAGTATTGCCAACTGCAATATTTACAACTATTTGGTCAAAGAATCAGTCAGGTGATAGGTGAAGCTATGCAAAAATGCCGCTATATTGGGCAAGAACATCCACCAGTTACTCGTCCGTAGATTTGCCGCGCTGGGCTGACATGATTTTCCACCAAATTTAGTGAAGAACCCACTCAATTACCAATCCTGTGTTGTGAGAATTAGTGTTGGAACACTCATACGCGGGAGATTTGATTGCGGGTGGAGCTCGCAGCGACCGTTTAGCACCACCAGCAAATACGCCTAACGCTCGCTGCGAGCGTTTAGCAATGAAAGGGCTAAAATTACTCAATCAAAGGGCAAAATATGCCTACCAGTGCACTAGGGATAGAAAGTAAAAAAAAAAAAAAGGGAAAGAAAAGAAAATCCTGAAAGTGTCCGACTTATCCGATATCCGGCTTATTCGGGTCCAACTTAAGTGGGGTTTACTGTATTTCTTTTCGTCCTTCAAACAAGTTCCCTTCCTCAATTTCTTACTACTTCCTCATAGTTGTCTCCTCCCTTCCATCTCGATTAACCCTTTCAACACGAGGACACGTATACTTTGTCGTTGCGTGCCCCATGGGTATGGTACGGGGCACGCAAGGACACAGTATACGCGTCCTTGTGCTGAAGGAGTTAATTGAGATGGAAGGAAGGAGACATCTAAGAGGACATAGTAAGAAATTTAGGAAGGGAACTTGTTGGAAAGACAAAAAAGTAGTAGTTTTTCATACAGGAGTGTGGATACATGGTGTCAGTGTACCTTGTGTTATAATTCCTAAGTCTTTTTCTTCCTTCACTGTGTTGATGATTTTTCCTCCCATCTTATACACTCCACTTGGTCTATTTTTACTCTTGTCCATTTTCATCGTGACACTTCACTGAACTCCATTTTTCATTCTTTAATCCATTCGTGAATCTCATTTAAGTCTTCGTGCAGTTCATTACAATCATCCTCATGTCTTATTTTTCCAAGCAGTTTGACTGAAGATGATTGATACATTTGATTATGTTTAGGCCAGTTGTTGCCTTTGTAAACTTTTATGTGTAAACGTTCTGGCATATCCCAAACTATAACTTAACCCGTCCGCTGCGATCGGCTTGGATTTAGCTTTCACTGGTAGCCTGGTAACATATAGTCCCATCTCTTTATTTGCCTCTGTGGTGGATAGTGGAGTGTTCCCATGTGGTATTGGTGTGCTGGATATCCCCTCCCAAGGTGCAGGACTACATTTTTCTTCATTGAATTGTAGCAGCCACTTTTTGTTCCACTCCTGTAGCTTGGTGAGGTCTTCTGGTAGGAAATCCACAGTCAAGGGGTTAAATGGCATACTGTAATGTGCTACGTGATTTTTTGAGCTCAATTTTGTTATGAGAAATGTGGTTTATATTGCTGTAAAAACAGAATTTAAAATAAATAAAACTATATTTTGTAATTAGAATTTCATACAATTTCATCCATTTCATTTATTTCCAGGGATATAAATTATTCTTCAACTCTACATGACTTGAAGCTCCTGCTCTTAAGATTTGCCAACGAAAAGTCCTTCAGTGATGATACTGGTGGAGGTGGCCGCCAGTCCAACATGAACTTGATCCCATATATTCTTCACATGGCTGTTTATGTCATCAACACGTAAGTGTTTACAGAACGTTTCTACTGGCTGCAGGCTATATGCTATTCTGTCCATTCACCCCAGTGCCACATGAATCCCTACATAAGGGGGGCTTCGTGGTGTAGTGGCTCACAACCGAGAGAGCCCGGGTTCGATTCCCGGGTGGAGTGGAAAAATTTGGGCGGCTTTTCCGATACCCTATGCCCCTGTTCACCCAGCAGTGAGTGGGTACCAGGTATTAATCGGGGGTTGTGTCCCGTCTCCTGGGATCTGTTCCCTTCTCTTATAATTCCTTTCCCTTCTGTCTCTCTCCGGCATATGACCACAGATGTTGCGGCGACTAAACCAAACTTTACTTTTCCCTGCATGAATGACAATTGCTGAGGCACCATTTTTTTCAACAGAACTCGTGCTGCAAGTAGAGAAGAAAAGAAGTTGTCAACATTCTTAGAAGCTAATCGAGAGCGATGGGTTGAAAGTGCTTATGAAGCGGAAGGTGTGTTCTACATGGGTATTCTGGCCTTAGCAGTGTATTCCCCTATACAGTGGACTGCCATTAGAGTAGCCTACCTGCAGCGTCTGCTTGTGGCTGCCCACACCCGTGCTGTCTCTCCTCATCCTCCACAGAACAACAAAGTCACAGATAAATCAACAAAGGACTGGGCAGTTTACAAGCATGCTGCCATATTTTGGGCCCTCGTAGATGGGATTTATAACATGTTCTTCAAGGTATGTTGTATTTTGTTTAATTTGAGATATTTGATGTAAATAATCTACAAAGGGGTTTATAAAATGGGGAGCTCCACATACACAGCTCTGCTAGACAGGGTGAAGTTAAATGCTCTTTGTCTCATCAACTTCCCACCTCTTACTAGCAGTCTTCTTCTTCTTAAATTCCACCACAATATCAACCGAGAGAGCCCGGGTTCGATTCCTGGGGGGAGTGGAAAAATTTGGGCGGCTTTTCCGATACCCTACACCCCTGTCTACCCAGCAGTGAATGGGTACCAGGTATTAATCGGGGGTTGTGTCCCATCTCCTGGGGTCTGTCCCCTTCTCCTATGATTCCTTCCCCTTCTGTCTCTCCGGCATATGACCACAGATGTTGCGCCGCCTAAATAAAACTTTCCACCACAATGTTGCATCTCTTTCTATCTTCTGTTGATATTTTCATGCTGACTGCTCTTCTGAATTTGCTAACTGTTTGCCTCCCCCCCTCCTGTGGCCTTGCTGCACAGGACTTTCTACTCTTGGTCATTGCTATACTATCCAACACCCTTATGCAAGAATTAACCTGCATCTTCATTCTTTTATCCCTTCTGCCAGGAAACTCTGGAACAACCTTCCTTTGTCTGTATTGCCTGACTTGAATTTTTTCAAGAGGAGAGCATCAAGGCACCTCTTCTCCAGAAATTGACCTCTCTTCTGGCCACTCATTCTCTTTTCTTTTATCAGAGCAGCATCCAAAGAACTCTTTTGTTGGAGTATTTGTTTTTTTTTGCCCTAGAGTTGCCTCGATCCTTGCTGTAAAAAAATGAAAAGTCCTAGATATAATATTATGTAATATCAACAAATGTTGCTGCCATTTTCACATATTTAACCCGGTAGCAGTGACAGGCCAAATTTGTGGCTTTACCGTGTAGCAGCGATGGGCCAGATTTGTGGCTTTACCGTGTACCAGCGACGGGCCAAATTTGTGCCATGATATAAACCCCCCAAAATAGATGATGCATAAACTGATCACAAATGCTTTGATATATGTTATGAAGTGGTTTCAATGAGTGATGATTTTTTCTTATTTTTCTTGCTTAGAGGGACCATTAAGAAACATGATCCCCGCTGCTACCAGGTTAAACCAGTTGATGAAAAGATTTTCATTATTCCTTGTATAGGCCAACCGGCCTCTTGCAGACTCCTTGTATTCTTATGTTCTTATTGAGAAATAAGAGAAAAGGTTGCTTGAAATTTTTTTTTTCCACAGAAAGCAACTAGTGAAGGGGAATGGAGTGTCAACGTAGCAGAATTTGTGCGTCACAACGATCAAAGCCTTGTTGAAGCCGCCTCCAAAATGCTTTCCATGTACCAAGAAGAACTGCTTCCTCTAGCATCTTTTGCAGAATTCTGTGATGTTGTGGGTAAGGAGCTCCAGAATAGTGGATTATTTTGCATGGATTTCAATAATGAACAGTGGTAGTTTGCTTAATTGACTTTAATAAGTTTTGCATTGGCAGAGGGAAATAATTAGAAGTATATTTGATTTTAATGACAGGGATTTTAGAAGGCTAGGTATTGAGAGATACCTAAACTGGGAGATAGCAGAAGAATAAGTAAGGTAGATATAAAGTTGGAGGCATATGCTATAACTGCATGTCGCCTCAGTGCTCATCTCCACCCCAATGGTCCTTGAGCCTGTGGTGGGTGAAAACCAGCGTTGCCAAATTATCGTACGCAGATTTCCACCCTAGTACTGATTTCTCCACCCCAATAACTGGCTTCAAATATAGTTATTGTTAAAATAGTTCATTATTGGTGTTTCTTGGCAATCGTTATGGGCCAGAAACCAGTAAATACGTTGCTCTGAGTACGATAACCTGGCAACGGAGGTGAGAACCCACTACCCCATGACAGTTTTTCCCTAGCTACTTATTTATTGACCAGCCTGAAAGGGAGGAAGAACAGCTGGGTTGACTGTGTGCTGACTGTCCGGGTCAGAATTCATAGCTGGATTCATAGCTGGACATGGTAACCGCTCAACCACTGAGACACATAATATGTGAGGAGACTTCACGAAAGAATAATTAGAGGCCCATAGCAAGTAGATGGCCACAGAATAACTATTGGGGGAGTTAGAGAATAAAGGAAGACTCAAATAGAATCTTCTGAAGTGGATAAGAGACTTACTGAGAGACCAACAGATGAAAATAGTATTAGGTGGTTTGGACACATGGAGCGAATGGATGAGAGTAAGATGACCAGAAGGGTGTATGTGAGTGAGATAGAGGGAGGGAATGTTAGAGGACAACCTCCAGTGAAATGGAGGGATAGGGTGCAGGAGTACGTTAGGGAGAGGGGGGAAAGATCCGTGAGAAACTTTGAGGAGGCAAGGAGGGAGTGTCTGGATAGAGTTGGAAGCTCTTCTGCCTTGGCCATCCCCTGGTGGGAGCTCCTAGGAGCAGGCGTCGATGAAATGATGATGATGATGAAGTAACAAGTGGCAGTATTGTAACCAGTGAGGCTATATGTATATTAACTGCAGCACTGCTTAATGCTACAATGTCTGATATTTTGTGAACTAGCAGACTCTCAAGGACTACCTTTGGATTTGTTAATGGTAGCCAAGCCCTACATTGCTTTCACAAGGTAGCCTCATTATTACACCATATCTCTTTAATAATCTTCATGATTTACCCCCCTTTTTTTGTGTGTATGTATTTACCTATTTGTAGTCTAGGTGGCCCGAGCTAAGCTCTAAAAGTCCCATCTCCATATCTACATTCATCCAGCCTTTCCTTCATTTGATGGACACTGCTCGCCACCACCACCTCTTCCCGCAAGCTGTTCCATGTGTCAACACTTTTATGTGGAAAACTATACTTTTTCAAGTCACTCAAACAGGTTCCTTTAAGTTTCTTTCCATGTCCTCTCAGCCCTTGTGTTCTCACAGTAGAGAAGAGATAATCACTATCCACCTCATCAAACTTATTTACCAACTTATACAGTGTGATCAGATCTCCTCTCTCCCTTCTTTGTTCCAATGTTGTCACGTCCATCTTCTTCAATCTGTCTTCATATGTCATATTTGAGAGTTCTGGGACCATTTTAGTTGCAATTCTCTGTATCCTTTCCAACTTTCTGATATCCTTTTTGTGAGGCGACCACACAACTGCAGCATATTCAAGCTTTGGTCTTATCAGTGTTATTATTTTCTTCATCACTTCCTTGTCCATATAATGAAATGATACCCTTATATTTTGCATCATCCTGTAGGTTTCTCCAAACAGCCACTTTTAAGTTTTCTTCTCCCATCCTGTAGGTTTTCCTCAGTCATTTTTTACTTTTCCCCATTTCCATAACATGGCATTTGTTTGCATTAAATTCCATCTCCCATAACTGGCTCCATCTATACACTCTATCCAGGTCTTTTTTCAGTTCTTCAGTCTTCCTCTGTCTTCACTTTTCTTACTAACTTTACATCATCTGCAAAAACTTTTTATACCCTTTGGCATATCATTTATATATATTATGAACATTATTGGTGCCAGAACTGAGCTCTAAATCATTTTTTTTTTCAGGTTTACTTCATGAAATTGAAAACCCTGAGGAGTTTTTGACAGAAGTTTTACTGAGCCTTCCCTAACAGCCAGCAAAGGGTGGTGGAGCAGATCATCCACAAGACTCGAGCCTTTCAAGACACATAGTGTGTATTGTGAGAAGTATTGTTGAAGAACATTTACTTATACCTGCTCTTACCTGCATAAAATGTTACTGTAACTGCTTGCGGTAAATTGCCTAGTTCTGGAGTTCTGTATGATTTAGTCAAAAGTAAGTTACTATACTATGATTTTTTTTCACACCCTGATGACATCTGAAATTTCTTAACAAGGGTATTTAATATGTAGGTAGATGTATTTTATTTTTTTTCACCATTATTTTTCCCTAGTCTTCTGAAAGTCCTTTTATTTACCTACCATATAACTAATGTTTGATTTGTGTACATGTTGCAATGAAGTTATGCTTCATACACCAAAGGCTTCATATGATGTAGCTTATAGCAGTTATTATTAATTATGTGCTTCTTTCAAACTGTAGGATGACATGTATTAAAGAAAAAAATGTATTCATAACACTTTACTATGTGGCATTGTAATACATCCTGTATCTGCTTTTCACATATTTTTTTTCATGCACCAAGGTTAACACAGTGATCTTAGAATTCATGTCAGTTATGTAAACACTTTCAGGTTTTAAATTTCTAGGTTAAAGAAATTACTATCTACATTAGTTGCAAAATATTCAGAAAAGCTGAAAATGAAATCGAAACCATGAAATTAAGATTTATTTGCTTGATTTTGTTGCAGGAAATGTGACACATTTCCCCCTATTTTTTAGTAACTAGCTGACCCAGGACACAATAGCTCACCCACTACCTACTCGCCAGTGTAGGTGTCAAATAAGATGAATACATGTGAAATTACAAATGATTAAATTTTCTCCTTTAGAAAGTTTAACTTTTCAGAAGTACCATTTTTGCCACTGTAATGAACTATATATCCTAAAAAAATACTGTCTTTGAATGCAAAATAATATTCAATAAATTTAAAAGCTTTATGCAATCCTTTTTCTTAATCCTTGATTCTTGAGAATTTTCCACATAATTCTAGGGCCAGATTATTCTAGTCATGCCTGGCCGGCCTCACATGAGAAATTGGTAACGTTACCTTTGTTTTAATAGGAAAGGTCAAGGCAGCAAAGGAAAAAAAAAGCCCATCAATCGCTGCTCCTGTAAAAGATAAAAGTAAGGATTGCCCAAAAGAGGGGTCAAGTTTGTGTGGAGAGGTGTCTTCATACTAACCTCTTGAAAGAGGTCGTCATAAGCAAGAGGAAATACAGATGAAGGAAGGCTGTTACAGAGTTTACCAGTGAAGGGGATGATTTAATGGAGATGGGTCAACTCTTGCATTAGAGGTTTGGACAGTATAGGGATGAGCTCGAGTAGAGTAGTTGGGTGCAGCGGGGCTACGGGAGGGGGGGAGGCATGCAGTTAGCAAGTTCAGAAGAGCAGTGAGCACGAAAATATTGATAGAAGATGCAACATTGCTGCAAAATTTAAGAGGTAGAAAACTGCTACAGTCTGTTTCATTCCATCTGTCAACTCATGACATCATGACATCATGGCACCTGCACATTGCCAGATCATGATTGCGTGAAGATCATTTTATATATATATATATATATATATATATATATATATATATATATATATATATATATATATATATATATATTTATATATATATATTTTTTTTTTTTCAATGTGTATACATGCAAAGAACTCAAACCCTCGTATATAAACCACAAACATGCCGATTTGCATTGATAATCTACCATACAAGCACATAAAAAGACAATTTTGTATAAAACTGTATATGCAGATCATACTCAAACAACATATGGCCTGTCAAATCACTGACCTCTATTATATTAGGGATAAGTGTTTCAAATACCTGTAATTCATCTCATTGTAGGCACATAAAATGACATATGGCTCTGCAAAAGTGTCTATACATAAAGGAATTTTGACAGGTAAAATACAGTAAATATCACAGGTACTAATATTTGAGGTAGCCTAGCATTATAATCAACAGTTATTTACTATTTCATGTTATTTTTAATATTAATTCTTATTTACATGCAGTAAATTATTACAATACTCTTCCTTTATTTGCACTTGCCGAGCCAGAAGTCTTTTAACCTTTTCCTGTGAGTGTCCCATATTTGAGACACAGACTTTGGTGCCGTTGCCTGCGAGTGTGCCACATATGGGCCAGGATAATTTCAAAGTAGTGCATGGAAATTAAGTGGGAATAAATATGTGGCATCTGCTGCAGCGTTTCCAAACATATATCATATTTTGTTTGAATTGTAGTTATTAGCCCTTATAATGTCGAGTAGGGATGTACGACACATTAGCGCTGAGGTGCGGTAGATTGCTCACTCAGTTGAGGAGGCTAGTGATTATTGTCACATTATTGGAATTTTTTTTGGACACAGTGCAAGGGCGTAAAAAAAAGATGAAATAAAAAAAAAGCCTGCTATTTACTGCTCCTAAGTAGTGGCCAAAAAGAGATCAATATAATATAGAAATAATAAATAATATTATATATATAAATAATAAATATATAAATATATAAATATATAAATATAAATATATAATAATATAGAAATTGATTCTGATAACTTAGAGTTTGCTAGCGGTGACAATGACACTGACTGTGATGTTTAGGATGAAAATGTAGCAAAAACTCGTGTAGAGGTAGAGAGCGGTACATCGAGTAATGTGGCCGGTGAAGGTGCTGGTGCTGGAGACATTGTTTTGCTAGCATGAGTGGATTGATGCAAGAGGCTGTGGTTCATGAACATGATAGTTTCATGAAAATCGTGCAGAAAGTAAAACCAAAAAATTATTTTATGATCATTTTGTACTAGTTTTGAGAAAAACACGATTAAAGTTTTGCTAAAGTTCTTCGGCCCAGTGAAGGCACTATACTGTCAGTGCTACTTTCATATGAATTCTAGGTGCATAGCTATCGGTTGGAATTCCTTTGTCCGTCTTCCTCTTCTTCTTCAGTGTAATTCTTCTCTTTTCTCTCATTTCTAAACTTTTTTCTATGTATTCATTTGTTCCAAACATTTTTGTGAGCGGGTTGCACTTTTCATATCCATTTTTTTTTTTTACGTGCCAGCCTATAGTGCCGGTAGGCTTTCTTGAAGGGCCTGGATGGTATTCAGCCCCAGCCCATCATGGCGCAGGCAAGTGTTTTATAGTGGCGCCATCTTTTCTTGGCTCATGCTCCTCCGGAGCTCATTCTTGATTCACTTAGATGGTTTCTCTAGCGTCCGGGTTGATGGGCGGTCTTCAGGACAGCATGTGGGTACTTTCAAGCCACTCGACAGTGACTGGCAGATTCGAACCCGCGTCGTCCATCACGCGGTGAAAGCGGGGCCCGCACGCTAACCACTCAGCCACCGCCTACCCAAATTGTGTTCCAAAGCAGTTACATGGGTTACCAACTTCACCCTGAAGATTGCTGCATGTTTGATTTTTCAACATTTATTCCATACTTTGGCATGCCAGCTTAGGCGCATGCCACGCCCACGCAGTAGCCATTTAAATCTCCTCGCTATTGGCATTTAAATTTGTCTTACTGAAAAAAAATCTACCATTTGAAAGCCAAACGATAGGGTGTTGCCACAGACCATATAACTAAATTTCGTATTTTTTAAAAATTATTTTCATATTTTCACGGCAGACTCTTCCCTTAAGGTCGACTGAAGATGTTGGCATTGTAAGCCAGCCAGTAGTAATGTAAAGTTAATATTTTGATGGCTATGTTGCTTGCTCCGTGTTCAACAGCGGACTGAGTAAAAATGAGGTGTTGCCACAACCAGGTCTCACAAGTGACTGAATCGAGCAGCCGCTTTTGTGCCCTTGCCTTTCTGGAAGCCAGCATTTTAACCGAACATTCCAGAATATTCTTTACATGGTTTGAAGCAAGTTCCAATAGTAACTGTTAATTTCATTGTTATTTTAATTAATGGCGTATATTAATCTCGCTTTATTTAGCAGTCATGCCTTGGGGTAAATTACTTATTGTCAATTACTAATGCAACCTCTGGGCAGTGAAGTATTGCCTTTATTGTGTAAAAACTCAACCACCCAATTACCCACGGCTGCTCAATTTTGCTCTCAGATCCCAGCTCACTTCCTAGACAATCCTTAATGGACCGTATTGGCTATACAGTCACTGTCACCCGATGAACTGTCAAAGCAGTACTTTCCATAGAGTTCAAGTTATAGACAGGAGTGCGTCTGAGGCTGGCTTCGGGATGCACCGCCTTGATGCCGCCACCGCTCCAAGCCAACGGCTACACACACTTCACTCCAACCCGATTTCCTGACAATACTATTTGACATGAAGAAAAAAAGAGATCAGCATCGTCTTCCTGAGGAAATTCTGCATTGCAATAGAATAAATTTGTAACTGTAAAGTAAGTATAAATATACGAAAATGAGTTAAGTAAAATGGTGTGAAAACACTGAAAGACGATGCTGGCATCAGTTTTCTTTCATGTCAAATAGTAGTGTCAGGAAATTGGGAAGGAGTGAAGTGTGTGCAGTCGTTGGCTTGGAGCAGTGACGGCACCAAGGCGGTGTATCCTGAAGCCAGCTTCAAAACGCACTCTAGTCTATAACTTGAGCTCTACGCTTTGACAGTCACCAAGTGGCTACGTGTGGCGCTGTTTGTATAGCCAATACGGTCCATTTCTAACACACTCCCCATGTTACAGTACGTTCAGTCATACAAGAATGACCATGTAGCAAAAATCTGGGCGAGTTGGCAACACTTACTGCCTGGTGCCTGACCGTGCCCTGCGGGGCGCGGGCGGAGCCTTGCACCCCACCCCCCTGCTCGCTCCTTCTGAAGTCTTCCAGAGGCCCATAAACCCCGGGGGAAGTTTCCAGCACAACACTATCCCCCCTTTTAAGTGTGATCGTCCCAATTACACTTAACTATATACACACATTAGAAAATTAATCAAAAACATAATAATCGTCGTATAGCCGTGGACACCTGCGTTGTCTCTGTCTTCTGTTTGCTGCCTCCTGCGCGTCTGTCTCCTGGTGTGCCTCGTCGTCGTCCGCTTCTTGGGGTGTCCCTGGAACATCTGCCGAAGCCGGGAGGTTATCTCCCTCGGCTGAAAGGTCCAGAAGGCCTACGTCGTCGTCGACCTCCTCTCGGTCCTGGACGTCCCCTGCGTTTCCGTCGGCTGCTGGGTGTCTGTAGTTGTTCCAGGTGTAGTTCCCCAGACCATGGTACCTACATAGCCGGTTGACGTGGACACCTTTTGGCTTGGTCCTTTCCGTTCTCTGGATTCGGTAAGTCACGTCGGAGAGGCGTTCTAGCACAGTGTAAGGGCCTTCCCAGGGGCTCTGTAACTTCGGAGACTGTCCTTTCTTCCTCTGCTTTTTTTTTTTTTTTTTTTCACCCCCAGCTACAGTTCAAGGACGAAAAAAAAAAAAAAAAAAAAAAAAACTCAGGACGTAAACCCTGCTCCCGAACAGAGGTCAAAGGAGTGTCCAAAACGAGAGGTTAATTTCGGGAGGAGAGGTGTCCTGATACCCTCCTCTTGAAAGAGTTCAAGTCGTAGGCAGGAGGAAATACAGATGAAGGAAGGTTGTTCCAGAGTTTACCAGCGTGAGGGATGAAGGAGTGAAGATGCTGGTTGACTCTTGCATAAGGGGTTTGGACAGTATAGGGATGAGCATGAGTAGAAAGTCGTGTGCAGTGGGGCCGCGGGAGGGGGGGAGGCATGTGGTTAGCAAGTTCAGAAGAGCAGTCAGCATGAAAATATCGATAGAAGATAGAGAGGCAACATGGCGGCAGAATTTGAGAGGTAGAAGACTATCAGTATGAGGAGGAGAGCTGATGAGACGAAGAGCCTTTGACTTCACTCTGTCAAGGAGAGCTGTGTGAGTGGACCCCCCCCACACATGAGATGCATACTCCATACGAGGGCAGACAAGGCACCATGGACTTGATGGTGCACCTCTTCCAGCCGTTCCTCTAGTTGACGGGCAAAACTGGAGGCGTCCCTTGGAAGGCCTTCCCCAGGAGGCCTTCCTGTCAGTAGGTCCACCGGCAATCGCAGCTCACGTCCGAACATCAGCCTTGCCGGCGAATACCCCGTAGTCTTGTGGGCGGCAGACCTGTAGGCCATGAGAAGCGCAGGCAGCTTCTGATCCCATGAAGACTGATCATTGTTGCACTGCTTGGCCCAGCGTCCAATTAAACCTCTCCACCATTCCATCTGACTGTGGGTGCAGAGGGGTGGTCCGGGTCTTCTTGATACCCAGAAGCTTGCAGCACTCAGCAAGGACTGTTGACTCAAAATTCCTTCTCTGGTCGGAATGGAGCTCGTTAGGCACACCGAAGCGACAGAAGAACTCCTCCACCAAGACCTTAGCGACGGTAGTGGCTTCCTGGTCAGGGATGGCGTAGGCTTCCGGCCACTTGGTGAAGTAATCCGTCAGAGGCAAGGGTCCTGCTATATCCACTGCCACCCGTTCCATGGGGGCTCCAACCTGGTATAGTTGCAATGGGGCACGGTGACGCTTCTTGGGGCCCTTCTTTGCACAGCACACCTCACACGCGTGACACCATTCTTCCACGTCCTTCCTCATGCCAACCCAGTAGAACCTTTGGCGCAGGCGACTCAGTGTCTTCTTTACCCCAAGGTGTCCGCTGGTGATGCTGTCGTGCATTTCTTTCAAGACGCCTTCCCGGGACTTCACAGGTAGCACCGTGGACCAGTAGTGGTCAAGACCATCATGAGAGACCCAGCGTCGCTGCAACACCCCGTCGTCCATCCGAAGAGTGTCCCACTGAGTCCAGTAATCCTTGGTGGTAGGGCTTTCTCTCGAGATTACTTCCCACCCAGGTCGCGTTGATGACTGACTCAGCCACTCGATGATTGGTCTCAGATCTCGGCCCTCCTGCTGCAGTTTTCCCAAGTCTTCCCATGGCACCTCCGCTGTCTGTTCCACTGTAGTGCGGCGGCACATATTCTGGACGCTTTCCCTCCGGAGGCAATGTTGACACTCAGGTAGGCAGGGGCGCCGGCTCAAGCTGTCCGCGTTACCGTGTGTTAGCCCAGATCGGTGCACAATAGTGTAGTGATGCTGCTCTAGTTTACCTATCCAGCGAGCAAGCTGGCCCTCAGGGTTTTTCAGTGACTTCAACCACCGCAATGCAGCGTGATCCGTGCGGATGGTGAAAGTTGCACCGTACAGGTAAGCATGGAAAAAGTCAAGGCTCTTGACTACTGCCAGGAGTTCTTTCCGGGTCACGCAATAGTTTTTCTCGGCTGGGGTGAGCTTCTTGCTGAAGTAGGCCACAACCCGCTCCATGTCGGCACATGCCTGGGACAGCACTCCACCAATCCCCTCATCACTGGCATCACAATCCAGTATAAAAGGCTTAGAGGGGTCTGGGTAGGTGAGTGTGGGCAAGCTGATGAGGGCCTCCTTGAGCTTCTCAAAAGCAACCTGAGTTTCCGCTGTCCACTCAAACTTGCACCCTTCTTCGTCAGGAGGTGCAGTGGTGCAGCAATTGTAGCGAAGCCTTTCACAAACCTGCGGTAGTATGAGCACAACCCGAGGAAGCTCCGCAGCTCCTTCACGTTGGTGGGTGTCGGCCAGTCCCTTACCGCAGCCACCTTCTCAGGATCAGTGCATACTCCAGCCTCGCTCACGATGTGTCCCAAGTATTGGACCTCCTTTTGGAACAGGCAGCATTTCTTCGGGCTGAGCTGAAGGTGTGCAGCTCTAAACCGGGCGAAAACCTCTGATGGCCTTTCCATCTCCTGCTCAAAGGTCTGGCCAAAGACAATCACGTCGTTGAGGTAGATGAGTGCCGTCTTCCAGTGAAGTCCCTCCAGCACCCTCTCCATCAGCTGCTCGAACGTGGCCGGCGCGTTGCACAGGCCAAAGGGCGTGACCTTAAACTGCCACAGGCCTTGACCGTAGGAGAAGACTGTTTTCTCTTTGTCCTGCTCCGACATTTTGACTTGGTGATACCCAGACTTCATATCCAGT